>NW_003303676.1:97433-98706 GCF_000142945.1 Phytophthora infestans T30-4 | reverse complement strand
ATCCTACAGAGGGATCGTCGGATCGGGACCCAAGTGGTAGAGATTGGATCCAAGACCGGGGATGATACCTAGAGCCGGTCCCTCGATAACCCAGGTTCGGTGGATGGGGGATCGCAGAGAACTGAAGCCGGGTCGCCGGATCCTGCTGACCCACAAGTGGATCCAAGCTTTCCATTGGACAAAGTGCCTGGATCCTTGTCGAGAGTGGCAACACTAACTAAACAGGAACCGTCGTGCGTAAACTCACCAGAGGATCGAGTCGATCCAAAAGGTAGCTTCCCCGGTATCAGGATACCCGACCCCATGAAGACCGAAGGAATGACGGGAGAAGGGGGGTCACAGTGCTTGGATCCAGTGGTGGATCCGACAAGGACTGAAGATGAACAAGTCTTGTACCATGAAGGCGGGAATCTACACGCCGAAGATCTTAAAGAAGGTATGGCGGTGATCCCGGAGGTACCACTGACCACTGAGGAGGTCAATATTGATGATATCCAAGTCGATCCGGGGGCGAACGACCCCGCGGAAGTAGATCGGCTACGTCAGAAAATCTGGGAAGGCCGACATCTGCTGATTGGCAAGTGGAATGTATTACCACCAGCTGCACGCGGAGTCAAATGTGACATCGATGTCGGTGACGCGAAGCCGATCTCTCAAAGGGTGCGGAAGGTGTCGCCTCAGCTCCAAGAAAAACTATCTAATCTGATTAAGGGTGTGCTGCAAGCCAAAATTATCAGTTTCTCAACGTCCCAGTGGGCATCTCCGGTGGTAATCATCGTTAAGAAGAACGGAGTGGATATACGTCTGTGTATCGATAACCGGTTAGTTAAAGGCCTGACCCGACTGATGATGTATCCAATGCCTCTAATCAATGAGCCACTGGAAGATTTAAATATTAAATAAAGTACTCTGCTACTGTTCTCTAGATATGGCCAGTGGTTTCTGGGTTGTGACTATGACGGATCGAGCTCGCGCAATATCTGCATTCATCACCCCGTTTGGACTGTTCGAATGGAGCCGAATGCCGTTTGGATTGAAGAAGGCGCCACAGATCTATCAACGCCTGATCGATAACGCCCTCTACGGATTTACCCGAATACAGGAACCCGAAAAGGGTGGATTCGCGGAAGGTCATACGGAAGTAGATCCATTAGAATCAGGAGAGCCAGGGATCCTGGGACTCCATCTGTGTTAGGACGCAGATCCTATATCGACGACATTCTAATCCCGGCGAAATCGTGGGATCAGCTGTGCGAGAGAGTGACATCCCTAG
>NW_003303676.1:93527-97166 GCF_000142945.1 Phytophthora infestans T30-4 | reverse complement strand
CTGTTTGCTGCAGTACGCTATGAATTGAGAGAGGTGGATTTTGCACAGTTGACCACTTCGGCTGTCCGGATCAAAATCCAACAAGCTCTGGCCCTAGAGATCCCAGATCCACGAAGGGATCCAAGTAGTACGACGCCGGAAGACGACCTAACACAGGACCTGAATCCACCCCAGGACCAACGGGAAGAGAATCCAATCTGGATAGAGACGACGGAGGAGAACGCGGAAAAGGTGGAGACTCGGTGGATCCGAGCTCAGCACGCGTTCGTGGAGCTAAGGAACAGGATCGCGACGACGCCCATCCTCCGCCATTTCGATCCGAAACTTCAACCTACGGTGATAGGCTATGCTAGTGATTGGGCGGTCTCAGCAGCTTTGGTACAAGAACACGAGGAGATGTACCATCCAGTCACCTTCGTCAGCCGAACGCTAAAGCCGAATGAGCTGAATTACGGAGCGGTGGAGAAGGAGATACTCGCGCTCCTGCGAGTGTTGGATCTCAATTACAACCTGCTGGTAGGAAGTTCCATCCGGGTCTTGACTCGACACTCTACGCTAGCTTGGTTGTTCCAGTCGGCCGGTCTACAAGGTCGGTTAAGACAATGGGCAGCTTTACTCTCACCTTGGACACTGGAGATCGTGAAATGTTCGAAAGGGGAAGACGAGATCCTAGGTGTTTTGGCCGCGAGCATCACACCTAGAGCCAAGATGGACGAAACACTGACTAGGATCGCTCCTAAGAAAGAGCCCAAACGCCGGATCCAGATCCCGATCCCGACGGTACAAGTGGATGAGGATCTGTACGTCCTGAGTTTCGATGGATCTGCTCGCGTGCAACGTGGTGGAGGAGCATACAGCGCAATACTGTGGAGACTGCCCGGATGGGAAGTGGTAAGGGCCAGATCCACTTACGCGGAAGGCCTCACCGTCAATGAAGCGGAGTATAGCGGACTCCTGCTGGGTTTGGAGTTACTAAATGAAGAGGATCCGAAAAGGCGGGTGATATGTGGAGATTCAAATTTGGTGATCAGACAGGTGCGAGGTGAGATTGACTGCAAGGCCCCGGCACTAACGCTGCTACGGCAGAAGGTGATGATCCATCTGCGTGGTTGGATGAATTACGAGCTAGTACATGTCAAGCGAGATTGGAATGCCAGTGCGGACAGTTTGGCCAGTGCCGCCTTACGAAATCAATGTGATGCTGAGGTGGAGAGAGAGGCCGAGCGTCAGGATCTCGTCACGTTAAACCGACTAGACGAAGTGGTGGTGGTTGGATCTGAAGCGGACGGTCCAGGTAATGGCTGTCACTAGATCCAGAGGAAGGATTGGATCCAGCCCCCAGATTCTCGATGAAGCATTTTTGAAGGGAGTCCGTATTGAGCGGATTCTCAAAGCACAGAACGAAGAAGTGTGGATCCTGGGACTAAAGAAGTATCTGATGGGGGATGTACGAGACCTGAGTCAGGAAGACACCAAATCCTACAGTGTTATCGCTACGAATTATGCAGTGGAGCAGAACGATTTGCTTTTCTATTGCCCTCCACGAAACTAGTCAGCGGGTATCTATACGGATTGATGAGATTAGTGATGCCGGAAACCTTGCAACAGGACGTCCTACATCACTATCACGCTAGCTTAGAAGGAGGACATCAGGGAATCGGTCGGACCTACCAACGGATCCGAGAATGTTTCCACTGGAGGGGACTATTCAAGCGTGTGCAGCGATATGTCGGTGAATGTATGGATTTTGAGACAGGCAATGGCAGGCCCACAATCGAAGGGGAGTCTCCAGGGAATGTCCAAGCGACTTACCCTTTCCGAATCATAGCCATGGATCACATCCCCTCGTTGCCCAAGTCGTTCAAAAGAAATACAGAATTGTTGATTTGGGTGGATTTGTTTACCGGATACGTGATACCCAAAGTAGCGCGTCCAGAACTGCACAATCCATCGCCGAATTGTACGAAGAGTGTGTTTTTCGGAGATTTGGAGCTAGTGAGATGATTCGGCATGATCAGGAGCCAGACTTTATGTCTGATTTCTTTCGAGCCTTCAACCGGATCCTGGGACAGGGACAGCGGGCGCTCAAGCTGTATGTTCAGAATTTGGATCAGCAGGATTGGGGTGAGTACGCAGAGCGACTCACCTTCGCAATGAACACCGCACAAGACAGGATCCGGGGCGATACCCCATTTTACTTGGTACACGGCTGGGATCCTAGATCCACCCTAGAAGCAGCTATTCCGGTAGGTAGCACCAAGAGGAGGAACCGAGATCCAAGACGATGGCGATACCAAGTCCAGAAATACTACCGGCAAGCCAGCCCCCAAGTGAACGAACGGTTACGAAATGCGATACAGGATCGAGCGGATCGACACAACGAAGATGCCCGTCCACATCAAATCCAAGTTGGATCGCAGGTGTGGCTGTCCTTAGATCGAGTGAAGGAAGGATACACCCGTAAACTGGCCCATCTCTGGCATGGGCCGTTCCGAGTAAGTGATAAGATAGGGGAACACGCTGTGAAGTTGGAAACGGCAGGTACCGAATATCGCTTGTTCCCCGTCGTACACGTATCCAAGCTGAAGCTGGTCAAGGAATATCCGGACCGGCCGCAAATCCGTCTTTCAGTGGATGAGTCCGACCAGGTGGATTTCGACGAAGTCCTCCTACCGGAGGATAGTTGGAACGTGGATCTCGAAGCTGATGAGTTCGAAGTCGAGAAGATCGCCGACATGAGGTCAGGGAAGCGAACTAGATACGGACGAATTTACCACGTATTTCTGGTGTATTGGCGTGGATATGACGAACCCAGTTGGGTAGACGAGGCATATCTGAGCTGTGGAGCATTACGCTATGATTTCTTGCGGGATCGTACGAATCGGAACAGATTCGGCGTGATGCAGTCTCATGAAGAAGAGTAGGAAGGGGATCCATGGGTGTGAGTCGGTCATGTCGATGGGAGGATGAAGAAGGACCACAGGAAAGGTGTGGGCCGGGAGGAGGAGGATCCCTGATGTGAGCTGGTCAAATTGGGAAGAAAGAGAAGACGAATCCATAGGAGGGGTGTGGATCAGGAGGAAGGAGTGAATGTTTATGCATAAAGAGTGACGTTTTACGTGCGAAGAGTCCCGAATCAAGCGCGGGTTTTCGGGAGCTCGAACCATACTAGTCTAATTGAGACTGGGTCGTAGGAGCTGGATCCGGCTCGAATTCAAGCGCGGATCCAACCCGGATCCAGAAATTAGCCCAGATCCAGGTGTACGCTCAAAGGGTAGATTCAGCCCAGATCCAGGCGTACGCTGAAAGGGTGGATCCCACCCGGATCCAGGTGTACGCCGAAAGGCTCTAACAGGACTCCTCAATCAACAGGAGAATGTTAAAGACATATTCAAGTAGCGAAGAGTGAATTAGATTAGCTTATGCAAAAAAGGCTAGCTCGACCCAGTTCCCAGTCGTTAGTTACTACTACGAAGCGAATCCACGAAGACTGAAACTGGGGGCGTAGCGTGAAAGAGCGATAGGGGTCAGGTGGTCTTGGGCTCAACATTGAAGGACTTGCCCACAAGACGCTGGATCTGGTGTCCTGGGTGTTGGCTCGGGTCCCCCCGAAACTGGATGCGCCAAGGCTTGGCTTCA
>NW_003303676.1:86681-88803 GCF_000142945.1 Phytophthora infestans T30-4 | reverse complement strand
GGAGTTCACAGACGGTCGCAAGACGATGTTGGAGGATTGGAGAGCTCAGATCCATGACGAGTGTACACTTGCAGTGAGGTGGATCAAAGTGACCTGGATCCGAATGAGTGTACCCATAATATGGCGACCATAATGATTACGCTATGGATCCGGTGAATCTGATGATAATACAGCTGAGATGATGGGTCAAGGAGAGAACGGACATGCAGCCGAGCCTGGTAAGGGATTTAACAAGTAAAATACATAGAAGGTAGAAATCCAGGCAGGTATAGGCTTAAGTATCAATACAGACCTCAATTTGCACTGTGGAGAGCAAGTGACCTGTAGTCGTCTCGGGGGTTGGATTGGGCCTCGGGCGATCGCCGTAACAGGAGTGAACATTGGCCCTGGACAAGGGCAGCGTCTACTTCGCCCGCCAAGCATTTGGTCTCACTATGGAGTAAACAAGATCACGAACTAGAGACCAAGTGGGCACGGAATCGTAACGGGATCATCAAGTGGAGAACAACTACGTGTGGCGTTTCGACGGGGATTGGATTTGGCCTCGCAGAACAATCGTTGCTGAGATGAGCATTGGCCCGGACAAGTTTCGTGTATGCTTTGACCCTAGGGACTAAATCAATAAATAAAGACCTCAATTTGCACAGTATCACGCAAGTGCCTTCCTCCCCTCAAGAATCGGAACTACATTGGCCGTACGAGCTCAGAGAAGGTTGGGAATTGCGAATCTAGTGTCGGTAGTGATAACTGGATAATACATTGGACAGATCCTACAACCGAGTGAGCTTTTCCTTTATACATGCAGATCCTACAGGTTAACCGGATTTACTACTTGGCCGGGTTTACCTAAGAAGATCTCGACTCTCAAGATCCCGTCACAGGAGGCGACGAGTACAACGCAAAGGAAACGCAAAGGCAAGGGAACACACCCGCAAGGCAACCCTACGGCCAGATCCACGATCTAGGCCCTGGATCCACCAAGCTCAAATATTCGCTTGGTATCCAGAAACAACTACGGACGCAGAGTGAAGATTTTACCACTGCTGCTCCACCCCATCCCCACGTCTCGCCAAGACACCCAAGCTTCACCACTTGAACCCTTCGGAAGTTACCGAGAGAGCAAGATCCCGCCCTACCGACGGGTACACAAGGTGAGGAAAGTTCAGCAGAACACGGATCATCGGGGGGCCCCCTCCGTTAGTCGGTGTCTGGGCGCTGTTGGTAAGCCGGATCCAGCAATCGCGCAGATTTTGCTGATCCCGCTACACCACACAGGCCGCGGTGGAAGCTAGTCCGCCACACCCGAAGCCAATACGGCTGAAGATGAAGCCGTATGAAGGGAAAGAAAGTGAGAGCTTTCACTTCTGAGTTCAAGAGATAAAGCTTGCGATGGACGCGGTTCTGGTCTTGGCCGACAAACTCCGCATTGCTGTTGCGCTCTCCAGCCTTAGCGACCGTGCTAAGAGTTAAGCGTACATACGGGAGGCGACATCGCCTGGATGTTACACATCCTGGGCTCAGGTGTACGAACAGCTTCGAGCCGCATCCCTCCCGGCGAACTACGAGTACCGGCAGCGCTCGCACTTCCCCTCATACAAGCAAGGGAGTCGCGAGCTGCTCGAGTACATCCAATAGATGCGGGAGCTCGCGGCACTCCTAGGGGGCAACCCACTCAGCGAACACATCAAGGTGACAGTGTTCATGGACGGCCTTCGAGTGGGACCGGCGCGCACTCAGCTGCTCCGGGGGCAGTCAAGCACCCTGGAAGAGGCGATTCAATTGGCTCTTAAAGAGGAATACAGCCATCGACAGGGCGCATGCGCCCGCCTCAGCGTGACCAGGGGAATTCTGTGTTGAATCCCGGCCGTACCATCCCCTCCGGACGAGTCCCATGGAGCTCGGGTCCGCGAACAGCGCGATATCCGCTGTTTCGTCTGCGGGAAGCTAGGGTCACTATCAAGCGTGACTGCCTCGCGCAGATACATCTGCGTGGGGAGATTTGCTAAGCCCCATCCCACAAAGGTGTGCGGCGGGAGAGCAAGGATACCTGATGTTACACATGCGCGCGGAAGTCAAGAGAGAGAGTAGCATGTCTGCTTGCGTGTTACGTAGTGTCTTCAGT
>NW_003303676.1:71915-85879 GCF_000142945.1 Phytophthora infestans T30-4 | reverse complement strand
GAGGGAGAAAATAAGGTCCAGAATCCCGGTTGGCCCAGAACCGTAACGTAAGGAGGAAGGACGTGGAGATTGAGTTCCCGGTGTGGGGTAACCACAGGGGCCCGCGACGGTCGCCTTAGACGTTATATGAAGGAGGAAAGGCACTTTTCAAGCTTCCAGTATGGGTAACATAATTTCACACGAGGCCTTGAGTGCCTCGGATGTCCACATCACGACATCCCCAGACGTGGGTAGCGAAGCTCCACGTCACGGTCACGGTCGCCGTCGACGACGACGCCGAGAGTCGGATCTGGACCTCGTTCAGATCGACGTCACTTCAAGCGACTCGGAGTCCAGGGCCCGGACTCCTCCGACACGGCCAGTGAAAGAGTGTAATAACATCTTCGATGACGAGAATTGTTTACCGTCAAGGCATCTGGTGTTCACTTGGAACCGTTGCCAGAGGTTGCAGAGATACTGACCTCGAGAAAATGACGGCCGAATCTTTCCTGGCCAGCGTCAAGGCTGGGGAGATTGCCGAGATGGTGCTCATAAGACCAGAGGCCACTCGGGAAGAGTTGAACTCCTCCTAAGTTTTGGACGAGAATGTCCTAGATGAGTTGAGTAAGCAGCGTCAAGTGCGCTTGTGCCATGATACCCTTAAGAACCCCTAAGGATGCGGTGTATCCTTTGGTGACGTAGTGTGCGGACGTGGAGAACAAACACTGACCGACCCAACTTCCACCAGATCGAGGCGTACGGCATGAGATCGATCTCGTGCCTGGCACAAAGTGCTGTGTCACGAGACAATGACCTCTCCCACACGAATCGTACAAGGTCATTGATGCCTTCTTCGCTGCGAAAGCGAAGGGAGGCATGATGCGGGGATCAAATTCCCCGCACTCGACGACGCTGACTTTCTGCGTTCGGAAGCCGAACGGGAAGTGGCGTCTGGTTCACGCTTATAACAAGCTGAACAACGCGACGGTTCCGGACCAGACACCAATCCCACGAAAGGATGTGTTGTTGAACAACATGGCCGGAAGCGTATTGTACAGTGCGCTGGATTTGGTAGACGGATACTACCATATCCTGATGCGCGAGAGCGACATGCCGCTCACCGCGGTGAGCACTCCAAGCGGTATGCTTTGGGAGTGGCTCGTCATGCCACAGGGCTTGTCAAACGCCCCGGCGACGTTCAACTGCCTGGCGACACAATTGTTCAGGCCACTGCGCGCCTTCGTACAGACGTACTTCGACGACATCTTCGTCCATAGCCGTGCCGAGGGAGACAAGACGACCATGGAGGTGCATCTGGAGCACCTCCGTATAGTGTTGGACGTGTTGCGAGCGAACAAGCTCTATGCCAACATCGAAAAGCGCGTCTTCGCGGCACCAGAGATCAAGGTTCTCGGTTGCTTCGTCAGCAACGGCGCTCGAGCTGACCTAGACAAAGTCAAGGCCAGTGCAGCATGAACGACACCCCGATCCCAGAAGGATCTTCGAAAGTGGTTGGGCTCGGCCAACTACCTTCACAAGTATACGCAGGCCTTGCTAAGCCCTTGTCGGGTCTCCTTCAGAAGGATGCTTACTGGCGCTGAGAGCGAGAGCACCAGGATGCCTTTGACAGCATCCAAGATGGTCATTTTTTGGCCCTGCCGGACGAGACGAAGCAGTCCAGCGTCGTCTGCGATGCCTGCGACAGTGCAATCGGGTTTGCATTGCTGCAGGCTGATGCAGGTGGACACGAGCGAGTCATCTCGTTCCAGTCCATGCAGATCAAAGCCGCCGAGCGGAACTACCCTGTTCACGACAAGGGGCTCCTGACAATAAAGTATGCCCTTGTGAAGTTTCCGGAACATCTTCTGGGCACAAGGCCCTTTGTGATCTACACATACCATGCATCCTGGCGGACGGCGACAAATTTGCCTCACCCCTCCCAACGGATAGCGAGGTGGCTGTCCTTCTTCGCGGAGTACGACTTCCGCATTGGGTACAGGCCGACGTGCTTGCGGACGCCCTCTCTTGGCGCCCAGACTACGCGTTGGCCCACATCACACGGGTGACAACGGATCTATATGATCGGATACGCGTGGTGTATCGGGACGATGAAGGTATCGCGCCTATCGTCAAGTTCCTAGCAGCAGGAACGAACACAAATTCCGACTGGCTTTCGTCGCAAAAGCGTTCCCGGTCCCACCGATATGAGTTGAAAGATGACCTCCTCGATTACCGGGTGGAGCCTAGTGAGCCCCCACGGGTGGTCGTACCCAACGACGTGGATCGGAAGCTCGACATCCTCGCAGAGGCGCACGAGGCACCCTCCAGCCACTTGGGTCACGGGAAGACCTTTCTGTCGGTTTCTCAGGCCTTCTGGTGGACCCACATGTACACGTGGGTCGCCAGGTACGTGAAGACATGCGAAACATTTCAGCGGGTTAAACCCGCAGGGCACGCTTCGACTCCGTTACAGAGTCTGCCCGTACTGGCTGACTGTTGGACATGGCAACACTGGGATTTTGGTGTTCATGTGTCAGCTGGAGCAAGATGATACATCTTGCTCAGCGCCCGCTACAGCCACAAGCGAACAGACCGCGAGGCCGTTCGTCGATGGTGTGTTCCGCTATCACGCCCCCCCGGAGACGATTGTCTCGTGACCGAGACTCGCGGTTCAAGGCTGCGCTCCGAAAGACACTGTTCCCTTTACTTGGAACTCGTCTGCAGATGTTCACTGCGGACCATCCGCAGACGGACGGCCAGACGGAGCGCTGCATTCATTATTATAAGTGGGGGAGAGGCTCGGAAAGCTCTTTCCTCCGAGGTGTCAGATGGGAGACCAGTTTTGCTGCGGAAACAAGTGGAGTCTTTTGTGGACACCAAGGTGAGCGTGATCAGCAGGGTCCACAATGCAATGGCAGCGGCCCAGGACAGACAGAAGGAGTATTCTGACACACAGGGAGGAGGAAGTTTAACTGTGTTTCAAGTGGGTGAATTATTGTTATTAGACACAAGCAACCTACCCCAGACACTGCCGTCTCTGTCGGCAGCAACCAGTTGGAGCACCGCTTCATTGGACCGTTCGCTGAGCTTGCCAGACATGGTGCGTCGTCCACCATCGACGTGCCCAAGTCAAGGACGACGCACCCGTTCCAGGTTGGACGTCTTAAGCGGCACCATGATCCACAAGGGGTTGCTGACTCGCATACCCACCTTGGCTCAACCCCTCGAAGCGAGGCCCGACCACTGTCGTCGTCGAGGGTGCCAGAGCAGGCACTAAATGCTCGGGCTGAACAGCAAGGCTGAGGTCGAGACCGTACGCCGGAGGGACTTCGAACGAACGGACCCCAGAGCCATACGCCGAGTACGCACCATACGCAAGACAGCTCTGGACGTTGCAGCAGAGCCTCAACACGTCGGATCATGCGGAACACCTCGTCAAGATCGGACGAAGAGGCCCGGTGGTCCACCCGCGGATGCAGGCTCGGGACCTCCCTTTCCAACTGGTTCTGGGCGCAGCATCAAATGCCAAGTGCAATCTCAAGTACAAGGACACGTTAGCGGAGGCGGGCGAAGCACTCGGACGAGAGTGGCGCTCTGGAGGCGCCTGGTACTCGTACGCGTGCGAGGTCATCTCCGCCCCCTGCTTGAACGGAACGGAGAAGTCCACTACCCCATGGAGCGGATTCTTCAAAAGCGGCGGCTTCGCGGAAAGCGCCAGCATCTCGTGAGCTGGAAAATTTATACCAACTTCGAGAACTCGTGGGAGCCGATTGAACGGCTCCTGGCTGACTGCCCGAAGCTGTCGCAATCTAGGAACAGAAGCGGCGGCAGCTTCATAAGTAGTCCGAAGCTTCTTGCCCGAACGGGGTACGGACATTGACGACACTCCGTATCCGCGCTCACCGTGAGCGCTAGAAGCCGCGCGCCTCAGAAGGTCCCTTGGCAGTATGCGCTTGCTGACCAAGTGGGCGAACCGGCCACAGAGATCACGCTGGGTCAGGATGCGGGACAGCAGCTGATCTTCATGCAGTCCCCGTACCTCCAAGGTTGAATACTTGAGAAGCTCAACCCACGCCCAGAACATGTCCTCGCGCGAGTTCCAGTTCGGACATCTCTCAGGAACAACCCAGAGGTAGCCCCAAAGAGGGTAGAAACCAACCTGGTTCTCGGGCTTCTTACGACAAGCCGTAACGGTGCGGTGCAAGAAGCACGCATCGGGTCACCTCCAAGTTGTCGACGAACAACAGCTCCTTCTGAATCAGGGCACGTTCGTAAACGCCCTTAGAAGTGTGGCCCCTGATTATCTCACGAGGAGCGACGAGCGTCGCCAGAAAGAGGTAAGTCCCAGAGCTCTCCTCGGGAGACCAATAACCTGTTGAGTGGATGGCAGCTCCCTGGCTGACGGGTGTCACCACCGGGCCCCACGCATGCGCTGGACAGATTGGAAGTCCTTCCGTTGCTGGTCGAAATCGTTCATGATCTTCCGGGGCTCATAGATGATACCCTCCTCTCCATCCTGGTCCACTTCGTCCGAGGAGCCGAAGATGTTCCGATAGAAGAAACCAGCCTCATTCTTCTCTTGAAGTGGAGACTTCGAAGCCGTGGGCTTCTTTGAGGGATTGGCGTCTTCGGCGGCGGCCTTAGCAGTCTTAGCACGCGTAAGCCCTCGGCGAGCGAGAGATGTTTGAGAGGTTTCTCTTCCTCGTCGTCGCCAGCTGTGACCGAGCCCTCAGCCTTGACAGCAGGGATTTCAGAGCGCACAGGCGTCTTGGGACTGTGGTCACCGTGATCACTAGCGATCGAATGCACACTGACGTCGTCGTGCTCGCTGGGCACTGAAGGATACCCTCCCACGGGACCCACATGAACATTGTGGATGCTCCCGGCCTCGGCCTCGTTCTCACTACCGGGACTGAACTCCCGTTCGACGAATCGCGGATTCGGTCGGTTGTCTGGAGAGACCGAAGGTGACGGACTGCGGCGCTTGCTTGCGCGCTTGCTCACCGCCTCATCACCGGATGTGCCGATCGCCTCGGAGGGCACCTTAGTAGCCTCCTGGAGAGCAGAGGCTACTATTTTGCCGCGATGCTTAATGCTCTTGGCTTGTGCTTTTCCGGCAGCAGCATTGGAGTGTGCTTTTGCACCGCTTTTCGCAGTACCACAGGGCATGCTTAAGGTCGAAGTGGAGACCAAGAGGAAGAGCGCTCAAAAGCTGCTTGAGGCTCTAACTGTTAAGTGAGCCTCCGCCGCGTTCGCACAGCCGAGTCGATGTATTTCGACTTTGAGAATGAGAGTTTGTGACGTACCCTTCCTCATTCTGATTGGTCGATAAACCGAACCTAAGTGGGGGAGGATGTAACGGGGTCCGTACCCAAACTGTACCCTGGTTACATGAAGTGTGACATGTCATACTTCGGGATACCTCCAGGGTCGTCAGAGGCCAACCATTGGCTGATGCCATAGCTTTACTATATATGATTTATAGTTTGTATAATTAATTTAAGCTTAGCCTACCTATAAATACATTCAGCTTACAACTTACCTTAAATTGGTCACTTCGCTCCCTTAGGCAAAAGGGACCTGTGAGATACTGTGCACGGAGAGTTTGTAAGCTCTCGGAAGCCAACTTCCTTAGCGCTAGGTGCTGTGTGACCCCGTCATAGAGCACCACATCGAGATCTGTATGCGAAAAAAAAAACTGGCTGTTTCAGGTAGATAAACGCACAGTATTAATAGACGGAGCGTCAAAGGGTGTTGTCGATCGTCAATCCAAAGTATACACGACGGTAAATCAAAATGAATGTTTTTCTGCTCGAGAGGCAGGTCATTATCGTTGTTGCTCCCCAACTCAACAAAACTCGGTGGGGAAGTTCCAGATAAGTTTGGTGAGAGTAATACTCGAACATATATTATCCATCACGCCATCGGTCGAATGAAACGATAGGTAGTACTACTCCGTATGGCTGTGTAGAGCTGTCGTAGTTAGCAAAACTGCCTTAACTGACTTTGCTTTCGATAATCTCTGCTGTGCAAACTCCTTAACTGCTGATATGTGTGGTTCACAGGGGCACCAATCAAAAATCCTCAACTCAAAAGGTCACCGATCAAGAGTGTATTGTAAGCGTGAACGTGGTTACAGCGCGTTATCGAGGGACGTTGACTCGCTGCTGTGTCCCCGGCTTCC
Source organism: Phytophthora infestans T30-4 (assembly GCF_000142945.1). Lineage (NCBI taxonomy): Eukaryota > Oomycota > Peronosporomycetes > Peronosporales > Peronosporaceae > Phytophthora > Phytophthora infestans. Next base: position 79,716 of record NW_003303676.1, on the reverse strand, counting down.
AATGTGGATGAACAAACCCCCCACCGGCGTGTTGTCCAGCGTAAGAGCTTACTATTACTATAGGTCTGGGGTGCTAAAGACGGCGTTAGGAATCGTTGTGGTATTCGTGCTGTCCGCATTTGTGGTTCAATTCGAAGATATGCGTATTGCAACGAAGAAATCCAGGGATAGACGAAATCGCTGACCTATTCTGGAGTCAGTGAGCCTCACTTCGCAGTGACAATATTTCCGCTGTTGGAAAGGGCTATGTGTGACGGAACACTCGTGGGTACTGCGCCAAGTCATATCCGCGTTAATTGTGCAAGGATGTGTGGTGAAGTGCTTTCTCAAAAATAAGAGAATGAACCTAACAAGGGGTCACTATCCCGAATCAGTGACATTTTCAAGTGGTTAGAGAGGATTAGGATTGCCAGGCAGGGATTCACGTTGCCCGAGGTGAATTAGCCATGGTAAGCGGCATCTCGTGTGAGCCGACGATGGATCCGGTATGGGTAACGTTTGGGAATGCAGGATCCACCAAGGGGAGACTCGGATCCACCCTCACCTGAGTTCAATTAGGGGAATATGGGATATACCATGTACAGGTGGATCGAGTGGGGATTCTATAAAGGAGGAATGGTAGGTGTCATCTGAAGGTGGATCTGGCATCAACGACTAATGAGAAGGCAAGATCCACCGCGATATGTCCCAGATCCCATACTTCCGAGTCCGGATCCAAGGAGGTGAGGATCCCGCACAGAGTAACCTGGATCCAGGATTCAGGGATGGTGGATGCAGTGGATCTCGAACTTTCGTGGGACGATGGAGTTCGCAGGCGGTGGTAAGACGATGTTAAAAGATTGGAGAGCTCAGATATATAAAGGGCGTACACTTGTAGTAAGATGGATCAAGGTAACCTGGATCTGGACAAGTGTACCCATAATATAGTGATTATAATCATTACGCCATGGATCTGGTGGATCTGATGATAATACAGCTGGGATGATGAGTCAAGAAGAGAAAGGGCATGCAGCCGAGCCTGGTAAGGGATTTAATAGGTAAAGACATGGAAGGTAGAAATCCAGGCAGGTATAGGCTTAAGTATCAATACAGGCCTCAATTTGCACAGTATCACATAAGTGCCTTCCTGCCCTCAAGAATTGGAGCTACATTGGCCCTACGAGCTCAGAGAAGGTTGGGAATCGCGAATCTAGTGTTGGTAGTGATAACTGGATAATACATTGGCCAGATCCTACAACCTAGTGAGCTTTCCTTTACACGTGCAGATCCGACAGGTTAACCGAATTTACTACTTGGTCGGTTACACCCTAGAGGCTCTCAACTCTCAAGATCTCGTCACAGGAGGCGGCAAGTACGACGTAAAGGAAATGCAAAGGCAAGGAACACACCCGCAAGGCAACCCTACGGCCAGATCCACAATCTAGGCCCTGGATCCGCAAGCTCGAATATTCGCTTAGGATTCGGAACCATCCACGGACGCAGAGTGAAGATTTTCCACTGCTGCTCCCCCCATCCCCACGTCTCGCCAAGACACTCAAGCTTTACCACTTGAACTCTTCGGAAGTTACCGAGAGAGCAAGATCCCGCCCTACCGACGGGTACACAAGGTGAGGAAAGTTCAGCAGAACACGGATCATCGGGGGACCCCCTCCGCTAGTCGGTGTCTGGGTGCAGTTGGTAAGTTGGATCCGGCAATGTCGCCGATTTTGCTGATCCCGCTACACCACAATGGTGCGCGTGCCCGGATCTTTTGGTGACTCGGGATTTCACCGTGAGTCCCAAGAAGATGCTCAAGTGAAGATTGAGGCAGGGGAAGAGGCGTCGTCGGAGATCGGATCGACGAAGACGCTGCTGAATGAAACAAGATCCGCGGATCAATGGAGTCCTGGGAGGAAACTCTGTCGACGGAAGAGAGGTGGATCTGGATCTAGAAGAGAAACCTCTCTATCCTCCCCAGGTCCCCTCGGGGACCCCTGCGGATCTTGACGCAAGTCAAGATCCGCTAACAAAACAAGGGAAAGTGAAGGCGAAACGGTATGCATTTGCAGATTCACCGGTTAAGCCAACACTGTACCTAAACCCAAGCCCGCTAGTCGAAGAAACGAGAAAGAAGACGAAAACGAGTAAGACTACGCGGAAGAAGATGCAAGCTCCAGAGTCGGAAGAAGACCAAGCTGGATCCAGGTCAAGCTGGTCCGACAAGGATCTCGAGTTTGTATATCGCCACCAAGCTCTACGCGACGTTATGCATCAAGATCCTGTCATGCGGATCCTGAATCCACGACAGATCAAAGATCCAAGGGAACCGGTGAGAGCACCAACGAAAATGGCGAACAAGTTGGTGGCAGTTAAAGATCTATTACGTTTGCTTACGGAGTCAAGCATCGTAGCTGGTGTGTTCGATACAGAGGATGGCTTCGAGCTAGACTTAGATCTAATAGTATCGGCGACGCGGAACCTTTTCATCAGAGTCAAGTCCATCACCGGAGAAGGGCCGCACACTATGGATCCAGTGTCGTCGCCGAGGATCAGCCAAGCTGCGTCCTCGAACTACGAATCCACCGCTGAGGATGGGTCAGACACGTCGTCCGAGCCACGACGCATGACTTTGGGTCCCTCCGGGGCATCCATGCTGGAAGCGTGGGCGAGGATCCGGGGACAGGAAGCGCCCTCGAGTGTGAAGACTCGGGATCCAGTACGCCCTACCCATGATCTGATACAATCCAACCAGGATCGAGCCAGATCCAGCAAGAAGCCAGTGGGATTATCGTCGGATCGGGTTCAAGCTAATCGTCCCACGAATCCTGCCTTGCCAGTAGACCCGACTAGGGCTACAGTGTCCTCCGACATCTCCTTAGGCACTTTGCAACTACATTTCGAAGCTGCGATGAGTCATTTCCTAACCGAATAAGGTATGAGGGTACCCAGGCCCCAAACGCAAGTTTTCCATGACTATGGAGCACGAGACGTGGAGGTGGAGTCAGTGGAGGGAGACAACTCCCATGATGAGTTCGACTCAGATGATCTGGATGGCCCATCCCCTTCAATAGCGGTGGTAGCAACAGCCGCAGCCGGGGCGGATGGATCATCTATGATCCAGAGGGTACGGATCTCAGCCATATCGGATCTGAAGGAGTTCACGGGCAAGGATCAAGACGAAGCCGAGCGCAAAAATAAATCAGCAAAGTCAAGTCAGCCCTCATGAGAGATCAAGCGTCGGATGCTGAAAAGTGTCGGATCTTTGCAGATCTGCTAGCGGGGCCAGCCAGGAACTGGTATCGGCAACTGGGCAGATCCACCAGGAAGAGGTAGCCCGATTTACTGCGCAGTTTCCAAACCCAGTACTGTGGATTGGGGGTGTCGGTGTCACGACAATACTACCACTCTCGCCGCAGATCGGATGCATCCCCGCTGGAATATCTGCATCGACTATATGTGGCCGGGCTACGGGCCAAGTTGAAGATCAAGGATGGGGGATCCAAGTTACTACGGGAGCACGTGGACCATTTCATCGAGACGTTGGGAGATGTGGATCTGGCCGACAGGCTGACCCTGTTACGTCTTCCAGATGCAGATGAGCTTGAAGAAGTGCTGCGGGCTGTGGATCGCGCGAAACACCGCCAGAAGAAGGCGGCGGTCGGATCCGGCAAGTATCGCCAAAAAGATCCGATACCCAGGGGTCCAGCTCGACGCGTCCACCAAGTCACGGCGCCCGACTCAGGAAGTGAATCGGGATCCGATGGTTCGGACTCCGACCCAGAGGATTACCGCCGAGTCTGTCTCACTGTACCCAACGATCGTACAGCGAAGACTGGAGACAACTCCCGCACTGGCGATACCGTACCCGGGGACCGTGGGATGTACAGATCCCGAGATCTCATGGACGGGACAGCGCCAATCAGGTGTTCGCAGTGCGGATCCAGAATCTGGATGCTGGAAACATCTGGTCTGTGAGAAGTGTGGCAAGAAAGGTCATCCCGGAGCTCATTGCTTCTACGTGTGTCGCGGTTGTGGCGAGATTCACGACGTCGGCAAGTGTCCGATGGAGGAATTCTACAACCAGATCCGCCAGTGGTTTGATCCAGCCAAGCACAGAGGGATGAAGCCAGAAGTGGCCGAGAAGATGTTAAACTAGGACGCTCGCCGGGTTTGAATCCGGTACGAGCCGAGCGTTCTAGGTATTGCATTTATGCATTTGTGAACAAGACATCGCTAGATCCAGGTAGCAGGCCCCTAGATCCAGTCGATAATACACGTGATCTACATGAAGTGTCAGTTGCCAGGGTCTCTAGTTTGCGCCAAGTGGATAAATTCGCCAGATCCGAAGTCTCTTCAGCCCTGAATCTACAAAGGGGAGAAGCGCGCAGTTACTGAAGAACGCCAACATGGTCGATGGTTTAAGCCTACCAAGGGTGAGGTCACTGCAGATCCACCTAAGGTCTGTCAGGTCACTGGATCACGTGGATCTGAGGATGTTGGATCGATGGATCTGCTAACAGGGGAGTCCCGTGGATACTGGAAGTACCATGCCCCAGGAAAGTGGTTCAGACAGGCCAAGGTAGGGGGCAAGATCAACAATGAAAAAAGTAACCCTTCTCCTAGATAGTGGTGCCGGCGTGTCTATACTAGATACCGCCTTTGCTCGTAAGGTTGGGTGCCAAGTGGATGGGAGTCGGATCCAAGATTGTGTTGGGATTGGAGAAGGCGTGTACCGTACGAATGGGAGAACGGGGATCAAGATCACGCTGGCAGGTTGTTTGGTATATTGGCTCGATATTTGAGTCGGAGACCTCGCTGGTCAAGATGCCATCCTCGGGATGAATTTCATGGTACCAGTCGATGTAAGGTTGGATTTGGCAGATGGGACACTGTGCTTCCCAGATGAGATGCGGATCCAGCTCAGAGGGCGTCGACCGTTGTATGGGGCGAAGATGAGGATCATAAGGGCAGATAAGACGACCTGGATCGAGCCCGGAGAGACTTGGGCACTGCCAGATCGGTTTAAGGGGGTGGAACATGAGAAATGGTGGGTCACTCGGGGTGAGAAATGGGTGCCTACCGTAATCCAAGGACAAGGTCGATCACAATACCTCCAGGTCACGAACGTCAGCAATAAGCGACTATTACTGGACCATTATGAAGAAATTGGGCGATGGCTGGCGAAGAATGGTATCCCTAGGCGGTCTGGATATGTATCAGTGGGATCTCGTCGCTATAGAGAATGACAGAATCTGGCGCATGAGGCGACTACCGAGATTGAATCTCTCGGAGAGGGGGAGCCCCCGGCGGTGCCAACTGGCGCCTTGGTAGATCGGCCTTCATACCCAGCTCCGCGAAAGATCCTACAGAGGGATCGTCGGATTGGGATCCAAGTGATAGAGGTTGGCTCCAAGACCGGGGATGACCCCCAGAGCCGGTCCGTAGATAACCCAGAGTCGGTGGGTGGGGGATCTCAGAGAACTGAAGCCGGGTCGCCGGATCCTGCTTACCCACAAGTGGATCCGAGTTTTTCATGGGACAAAGTGCCTGGATCCTTGCCAAAAGTGGCAACACTAGCCAAACAGGAACTGTCGTGTGTAAACTCACCAGAGGATCAAGTCGATCCAACAGGTAGCTTCCCCGGTACCAAGCTACCCGATCCCACGGAGACAGAAGGAATGACGGGTGAAGGAGAATCGCGGTGCTTGGATTCAATGGTGGATCCGACGAAGTCTGAAGATGAACAAGTCTGTTACCATGAAGGCGGGGATCGACACGCCGAGGATCTCGGAGAAGGTATGGCGGTGATCCCGGAGGTACGACTGACCACAGAGGAGGTCACGATTGACGACATCCAAGTGGATCTGGGGCGAACGAACCCGCGGAAGTGGATCGACTACGTCAGGAGATCTGGGAAAGCCGACATCTGCTAATTGGCAAAGGGAATGCATTACCGCCCGCTGCCCGCGGAGTCAAATGTGACATCGATGTCGGCGACGCGAAGCCGATCGCTCAAAGGGTGTGGAAGGTGGCGCCTCAGTTCCGAGAAAAACTATCGGATCTGATTAAGGGTCTGCTGCAAGCCAAAATCATCAGTTTCTCAACGTCCCCGTGGGCATCTCCGGTGGTAATCATCGTTAAGAAAGCCGGAGTGGACGTACGTCTGTGTATTGATTACCGGCTAGTTAACGGCCTGACCCGACTGATGGTGTATCCGATGCCTCTAATCAATGAGCTATTGGAAGATTTGGATAAAGTACTCTGGTACTGTTCTCTAGATTGGCAAGTGGTTTTTGGGTGGTGACTATGACGGATCGAGCTCGCGCAATATCCGCATTCATCACACCATTTGGACTGTTCGAATGGAGCCGGATGCCGTTTGGATTGAAGATAGCACCCCAGATCTAACAACGCCTGATCGATAATGCCCATTACGGATTCACCCAAATATCGGAGCCCGAAAGAGGTGGGACCATGACGGATCGAGCTCGCACAATATCCGCATCTAACACACCGTTTGGACTGTTCGAATGAAGTCGGATGCCGTTTGGACTGTTCGAATGGAGTCGGATGCCGTTTGGATTGAAGAATGCCCTATACGGATTCACCCGAATACCGGAACCCGAAAGAGGTGGAGCCGGGGAAAGTCATACGGAAGTGGATCCATTCGAAGCAGGAGAGCCAGGTGATCTGGGAGCGCCATCCGTGTTAGGGCGCAGATCCTATATCGACGACATTATAATCCCGGGCGGAATCGTGGGATCAGTAGTGCGACAGAGTGACATTCCTACTGGAGGCGTGTACTAAGTAGAATCTCTCTATCAGCGTGGTGAAGAGTAATTGGGGGATGCGCAAGGTGGATTACTTAAGTCATCGAGTCTCCAAGGAGGGATTGGAGGCGAATCCTAAGGACCTGTCTTCGTTGGCAGACTTGTTCTTCCCACAGTCGCTACGGGCGATGCAATCCTTCTTGGGCAGTTTAAACTACTACATTCGGTTCATCGAGGATTACGCACTGTTTGCTGCAGTACGCTATGAATTGAGGGAGGTGGATTCTGCTGCGATGGCATCTTCGGCTGTCCGGACCAAAATTCAAAAAGCTCTGGCCCTAGAGATCCCGAATCCACGAGGGGTCCAAGTAGTACGACGCCGGAAGCCGACCTAAAAGAGGATTCAATCCGGACAGAGCTGACGAAGGATAGCTCGGAAATGGTGGAGCCTCGGTGGATCCGAGCTCAGCACGCGTTTGTGGAGCTAAGGAACGGGATCGCGACGACGCCCATCCTCCGCCATTTCGATCCGGAACGTCAACCTACGGTGATAGTCTATGCTAGTGATTTGGCTGTCTCAGCGTCTTTGGTACAAGAACATGAGGGGATCTGCCATCCGGTCGCCTTCGTCAGCCGAACGCTAAAACCGAATGAGTTGAATTACGGAGCGGTGGAGAAGGAGATACTCGCACTCCTGCGGGTGTTGGATATCAATTACAACCTGCTGGTGGGAAGATCCATCCGGATCTTGACTCGTCACTCTACGCTCGCTTGGTTGCTCAAGTCGGCCGGTCTACAAGGACGGTTGAGACAATGGGCAGCTTTACTCTCACCTTGGACACTGGAGATCGTGAAATGTTCGAAAGGGGAAGACGAGATCCTGGGAGTTTTGACCGCGAGCATCACACCCAGAGCCAAGATGGACGAAACACTGACTAGGATCGCTCCTAAGAAAGAGCCCAAACGCCGGATCCAGATCCCGATCCCGACGGTACAAGTGGATGAGGATCTGTACGTCCTGAGTTTCGATGGATCTGCTCGCGTGCAACGTG
>NW_003303676.1:67804-68990 GCF_000142945.1 Phytophthora infestans T30-4 | reverse complement strand
TTGGCTTGACGGGATACGGATCCCAGAAACCATGTTACCTTATCCCCGCGTCGAGAAAGGTGCAAGAAGGATGGATCCAACAAAATATCCACGTCACACCAACCATCCTGGATCGCCAACACGAGGATCACGAGAACTTTTTCCAAGCCCGACCGGCGTGACTGCGTCTGTTGCCGCGCTGCTTGTTGAAGTTAGACAACCATGTCGAGCCCCGCAGTTGGGTGCGAGAGATAGGGAACCGATGGGTGCCTTCACATATGGCAACCCGGTGCTTGGAGACGAAATCCCGGAAGGCACGAGCGAACAACCCGAGACGTCCACCAACGTCACTTCGGAAGCTAACAGGAACCACCAGCGTGGTCGTCAACGTATCCCATGGTGCAACCTTATGTAATTCTTCCACGTGAGATTGGGTGACGAGCGAATCCACATACCCGGACGTCAGCATGTCATCCTCTTCGCGAGGGAATATCCACTCAGTACGGAGCGGCAGCCCAGGGAACAGGACAGTGATATTCATCGTGACGATGGCGACCCGGTTCAGTTTCTTGGCGGACCAAGGCTCAATGGCTATTGTAGCGAAGGCCACAGGGGGGGGGGGGGCGCCGACCAGGAATGAAGACAGCATCCGGACCAAACGGAGCCACGGGGAGCATACGTGGCAAAACAATTTTAGGAGGAGCGGGGATCAAGACAGATCCAGGGGATCCGCCACCATGAGGTGATCCCCCTCCAGCATCGCTACCCGACCCATCGTCACTATCGACCTGGATCGCGGATCCCGCAGTGCCGGCCCCGGATTCGGCCGTGTCAGCGACTTGCTGGGGCGGTGTCGAGAGAGATCGCCGCCAGGCTTCGGATCTGGATTGGGACAAGGGCCGCCGCGTGTCTTCTTCCAAGGCATCATCAGCGACTCGGGCCTCCTCTGAATCCTCCGGACTTTTCGTCGTCATCGTCGTCAGGACTGAAGGAATAATGGCCGGTAGACAGTGTACGCTTTGAGGACGATCGAATAGGAGGCTCCGAGCCATCGGAACAATCCGATCCCTCTTCCTCGTCGTCCTCCGAGCTGCCGAGTCCACAGCCACTGGGGATGACGCGATTTGGCTTTTCCCTTCCCGGATCCAGTTCCGACAGTCGGAGAGCCGGTAGAAGCCGGTCGGGGAACGGTAGGCACCGTCACCGG
>NW_003303676.1:60430-67200 GCF_000142945.1 Phytophthora infestans T30-4 | reverse complement strand
CGAATTAGGGGGAGGAGAAGGTGATTTGAGATAGCAGTGTGGTGTTGGAAATCCCACGTGAACTCTAGCTACAGATGTAGTTAGGATGTTCCCACAACAATACGTCTACTAGGATAGTAAACGATCGTTCGGGCGGACCTGAAGACCCCAGTTCTGCCCTTGCACCGGGACAAACTGGACCTTGTAAACTACTTATATAGGCCAGCCAGTAAAATAAGAACACGCTACTAGCACGAGCAAAGCTAGCAGGTGTTTTGAATCCTCGTGGTCCCAACAGCGGAAGGGTACCAGGCACGGGTAAGCCTTTTACGAGATCACCGAGTGTTCAACACTCGGCTGGAAGAAATAAAAGGGAGGCAATTCAAGCACTCCCAGTCGTGCAAATAGGCAACAATAAGCCGTCACGTAAAACCTCCCGATAATAATCGGCCAATACACAAAGTCTCTTGGCCTTGCCGGATGAACCCTCGCTACAGAGCTTCGAGTTCACCGACAGGCATAACACACTCAAACAAGCTTGACCTGACGCTTACCTTGAAGCCGGACGTCGCTCTGTGTGCTTGAGTGGAAATTCTGTTCTGTATTACGGTTAACGTGTCTTCCAAAGGTCGCTGAGTATTCCGCGAACTCATCCCAACCGCCACTGAGGGTTCGTACCGTAGATGGTCCGCTGAATGCGAATCCGGCGAGTCCATTATTAATAATAAGGACAGCCTGGATTCAGTGACATAGGGCCGTATCCGATATTTGTTGAAAACTCGGAGGTGACGCCGTCGAGTCTCTTGCACCTTAGCGTCTCCGTACATCACTCGACCGAGGGTTCGTCGCTTTGAACAACTTGGGCGGTGTCACGTCTTTGTCGACGGGTGATAATCCGCAACCACGGAGAAATCACTACACCACAACTGCCCCTGTCGCAATGGAAGCCACGGTACTGGTGCCCGTTGTGACATTTCTTCATTCTTCAATTCACCATCTCGCCACCGTATGGCCAAGCGTCTGAATCGAGCCGTGTCCGACGCTTTTCAGCGTCTCAATCCTCGTAGACGTCGCGAACGTGAGCAGCTGGAGGTACGTAAACCCATCCTTCTCTTGAATCATCGGTACCTTGCTCATCACCTCGTGTCACTCGACTTATTTCTCAGGAGGGCAAGACCGAGGGTTCGAACGTCCCTCAGTCTGCTACACTTCCTCCGACAGCGGCGTCATCAACTGGTCCTTCGGCGCTTCCTGCCCCAGACTCTTCACTTCCTGCGGTAGCTCCTGCAGCACTCCCCGTCGTCGCTGAATCCGCGGAGATGGCTCCTGCTGCTCCTCCTGCCCCAGCTGGTGGTCCACCACCACTCACCGAAGATTCGCTGCGCGCCATGCTGGCTGAAAGTACGGAGGCATCGGTCGATCACATGATGACCTCGATAATCCCGTACTTGACTGCAATGGCTCGTCACCAAGTGCAGATCAGCGTTGTGCCTCCTCTCCACGGCGATGTACACACTCAGCGTCGTCTCGAGACAGCTATTGGTTTCGATGAGGTCCTCGCTGCGATACATCCTGTTCCTGACGCGCTGTCGGCATTACCAGAACGAATTGCCGACTTGGAGCGTCAGTTGCGGTTTGCTCATTCCGAGGCTGCTGCCGCCGTACGTTCGGTGGCACCCCACATCATGGCCCGTGAGAACGCGGAGACATTCCTCAAGGCTGCCAACGCTGAGATTGAAGCTTTACACCACAACATCAAGATTCTCCGCGAGTCGAACGCCAAGAATGACGCCATGCTCGCAAGTGTTCAAGCCACTATGGAGCGACACGCAGAGGATTTGAATCGTCTTCACTGCGAGGTCCAAGCTCGGGACGTCTTCATCAGCACTTTGCAAAAGAAGCTGGCTCGCGAACGCGAGGTGTACAAGTCTTCTATTGGAGCGAATACCGAGCAGACTCGGAAGCTTCACCTCCTTCTGGTAAAGCTTGCCCAAGGCAAGTACGTTGATAACGACACGCTCAAGGTCCTCGAGAACCAGCAAGACCGTAACACTCGCCTCCTCCAAGCGAATCGTACCCTCCGTGCACACGTGAGTCTGGCAGGGATGGATCCCGAGGTACTTCGTCTGGCTGTCGAAGGTACGCTCTTAATGTCGCTCCTTCCACCGTGTGTTTAGCAACTAACGTTCGTTCACAATCCTTCATGATAGGTCTGACTGCGGGTGAGTTGGACCTGGATGCGCTGGACTTGGATCAGGAGACGTTAGTCGCTCTGCGGCGTATTCAGTCTGCCACCGCGTCTTCGGACAATCCTCAAGCCCTTCCGGCAGCTTTGGCCAAAGCAGCTCACCAAGTGACCCATGGGAAGTCCCATAAGCGTCTTAGACCAGGTGGCGAGGATTCAGACGACAATCCGGACGACTCTGACAAAGACAAGGCTCCAATCCCAACGGACAAGGTCAGTGCTTCGATGGCAGCTGCTTGTCTCGGTGATGCGCCACCTGCCGATACTTCAACTCCCAAGTCGGCTCGTAGATCGCTGTTTGGTCCGAAGGCGTGGAAGAAGGCGGCCCAGAAGAAGCGCAAGAAACCCCGTCCTCATTCTCCTGCTAAGTCGCCACGACGTCATATGAAGACTCGGTCCAAGTCTGTACCGTCTTCTCCAAGTTCATGGTCGCCACCTCCTACACCAGCGTCTTCCTCGACTCCCGCAGTGGTCGACCTCAGCGGCGACCAGAGTGACGTGGACATGGGGACTGCTGATCCAGGCAGCGTCCCTTCGGTTCAAGAACCTGCTACAGAGCCTTCGGGTAAGGACGTGAACCCTGAGGATCACGACGATGTTCCTGTCTCTCCTGACGCGCCTTCGCCCCCGCCTCAGGGTCCACACAATGTGGCCAAGTCACCAGCTTCAACGATTTCACCTTCTCCAGCCGACATACGTGCTGCTGAAGAGGCTCTGCGCGAGGCCGAGGAAATGCGGCTCATGTTTGGCTCGAGTGACGAAGATGAAGAGTCAACCCAGACTGTCCCACAAGGCAAGTCTGCTTCGGCGTCTGCCGCGACATCCAAGGCAGTTGAAGTCTCGGGAGTGGTTTCTACAGCAGGGTCTGCCCCTGTTGAGGCTGTTTCACTAGCTTTCGCGTCTTCGAAGTCGGCTCCGACTGTTCCCACGACTGATGTACCAAGCGTGTCTTCGCCTGGGCCTTTCGATGGAGATTGATGACGATGGGAATGCTGATGACGACTATGGAGATGACGTGGATGACAATGAATCTTCGGTGGATGACTCTCCTGATGCTCCCAGTGGTAGCGGTGATGTTCCGCCCCCCACCGATCATTCAAAGCATACTCCGATGACGAAGATGTTGAAGATTCAAACAGGAACCTGGAGTAATCTTGGCCCAGCTCGTCCTCCGACTCCACCTCGGCCCAAATCCTTCGCCGATGATGACTTCCCCAATCATCGTTGCCGGCCCGCCTCCTTCGCCACCAGCAAAGTCCTCCGGCACCAGCATCTTCTCTTCCTGTTCCAGTGTCTCCTCGTCCGTCTATTTGGACTCTCGATGCTGGACCTGGACGCATGATTACGGCAACCTATACTTCGTGGTCGTGCACCGTCGGTTGAGCCGTTGCCTCACCGAGTGTTATCTGGTATTCGCCCTATGGTGCCGGCTTCGTCCACCCTGCCACCGTGGGTTCTTCCGTATGTGGACATGGAGTTTACCGATGCAGGCGCCAAGAAGTGTTTCGAGCGACTCTTGAGCTTAACGCTTCCTGAACCAGCTGGTGAGGTGACCGTGCGTACAACGTTGGAGGGTCTCCAAGTGTTCTATGATTATTCGCATCCTGATCACCCGTACCAGCAACTTCGGCAGCTTTATCCTCTTCAAGCTTGCCTCTTTGACACTGTCGACTTCAAACCAAGCGTCCCCATCTCCAAGCGTGCCCCGATTGAGACCCGTCTCAAAATGATCTGGGCGAACCTTCGGGGTGACGGCGGTAAGCAAGGTGACCTCGGGTTCGCGTTGTGGGAGCGTCTCCACTGGCTTCCGCTAGCTGGTATTAAACGAGGTCTCGCTGAAGAAGCTAAAAGGGTTGGCCACGACAAGGAACGCTTGAAGGAATTGAGAGCTATGTTAAAGAAGCTCTTCAGTGAGCGCGACCGTCGTGCCGATCGTCTTCGTAACAAGTACCGTGAGCAGTACATGGCGTGGAGTCGTGACTCGGTTTCATCTAGTGCTTCCGGCGTGTCATTCATTCGTCCCGAGTTGCTTTTGGAGCCGTCTAAGCCGTGGTACCCCATTGAAAACTTGTCATTCGCACCTCAGACATCTGACTGGCTTTCCGAAGTTCCGGCTCTCGACGCTCGTCAGCCATGGCGTACTGGATGGATGAATGCGCCGCATCAGCACCCGTACAACACCACGTACTTCCCGTGCCAGCGTAATCCGGAGTTCTTCAATCCTCGTGGTACGCGTTTCGTGGATGTGTACCGAAGCGTGATCGTTGACCCGTCTCTCGATTCAACCGAGCTTATTCCGACCTGGCGTTCGTTGTTTGACTCGCCACCGGGTACTCCACGTCCTGCTCTGGCTGCTGCTCCTGTTGAAGCTAGTACCGAGGATTCGCAGGGTCCGGCTTCAGTTCCAGCTGACGAGGCTCAGGTTATTGATGAAGAGGAGAAGGAGAGTGGTGACTCGGCTTCGTTGACACTCTTGGCCACCGCGGCCAGACACTTGGAATCGATTTGAATCCTCGCTGCACGTTCTACGACGTTCTCCAGCATCTCAGCTAACTGTTGAGGTGTCCCGCGTGACTTCGTTTTCAGTGATTGCTCCGCGGTCGGCATTCATGTTTTCTTATTCTTAATCCACTTCCACAGCGTAATCATGTTCATGTTGTTCTTCAAATGCATATACAATTTGTTGTTGCAGTAACGTTCTTCGTCTGTTACCACAGGCTGCATCGCCCTGTGGACAGTTCATACGTGATCAAGTCACGCTAGTCTTCGTCCGCCACTTGCGCCATCTGCAGCCGATTCTCGCTCTTCTTGGTTCGCAAATAGTCGTACAGCAGACCTCCACATGACAAGTTTGATGATGGTTCCCAAGTTGTATCTTCATAGCCCACCCACTTGACTTTGAACTCGCGTACAGCACGCTCCGTGCTCGTCGTTAGTGGTGTTCTGTCGTCGAGGATGGCCTCGACTTCATATTCACCGGCAACTTGGTCTGGTTCCCAGCTGTCCTCAGGCAGTAGTTCCTCATCGAAGTCGAGTCTTGCTTCATTAGTCGCGTCAAGTACCAACCGAGTGTTCGGTCGACTGTTGAATTCGTTGACAGCCTTAAGTCTTGACACATGCACTACTGGGTAAAAGCGATACCCACTTCGATCAGGCAGTTCCAGCTCATACGCAAACTCTCCCACCTTGCGCTTGATCCGAAAAGGTCCATGCCATCGGTGAGCTAATTTCTTCGTCAAGCCCGGTTTGACGCGTTCCATGTACAGCCACGCCTGGCTCCCAATCTCAAAAAGAGATCTCGGTGGAGCTCTTGCAGGATCTTCCATCTCTTCCGAAGCTTCTGGAGGGTCCACCGAGTGTTCGTTTTCACTTGGTTGGGGTACAGCGGCCTTTTCCAGTCGACCCAGGGGATCATTATGCTTTATAGCCCGTCGCTCCTTTTCTACAGCCTGATAATCTTTGGCCATAGTGAGGGCGATCTCGTGTTGTCGATTGATATCGCGTCGCCACGCCAATGCGTCAGACTGCTTGCCCAGTCCTCGTTTGAGTGATGACGACATCGCCCGCAATGTCGACTGCGCATCCCAACCGTGAACGAGGTAGAACGGTATTTTTTTCTCGAGTGTCTTGAGAAGTATTAATAGCAAATACTAGCTTCTCCGCGATTTCGTCCCAATCTTGCTGTAGAGGGTCTTCCGCGTACACCCGTACGGACCCCATCACTGACTTCACCGAGGTTCCTGCTGTCCATTAGCCTGTGGCCTATAGCTCAAAGTCGCTCTTGATCTTGACTGCATCATCTCTGCGAACGCTTGGAACACCTCGCTCATGAAGCGTGGGTCGCGGTCATGCCGTATTAATGATGGGGCTCCGAACCGTCGGTACACACATTCTTCGAACACTTGGGCAACACTCAGTGCAATCTTCCGCAATGGGAAATGCCGCTGGTACAGTCTTGTGAGGATGGTCTGGCAAATCTTCGCCGAATGAATCTTCGGTGGACGTCTCTCGTCGTTCTTCATTCTGTTCTTGAGCTTTTGAGACATCCTCCGAGTGTTCATCTGCAAACCTGCCGCGTTTCTTGGCTTTCGTCTGTCGCCGAGTCATCACTGCTTTATTACCATAATCGCACTTTGGTGAGCTGTAATCAACCACGAAATTTTCGAAAGTTTTCCACTTTGAAGACTCGCTGCCTGACAGTACATGTACTTGACGCTCTGCTCCTTGTGACGAAACATCTACCGAGTCTTCATCCGGCTCGTAGATCGTTTCCTGGATGCGGTTCAGCGATGCCAATTCCGACTTGCGAGTTTCAGCCAAGATTACCCGACTGACCTTTGATTCCAGCGCTTCAGTGGCTAACGAATCCGCGGCCGCGTTGTATTCTCGTACAACGTGAAGATATTTAACTGATCGAAGCTTGGCCGTGAGTTCCTTGTGAGTATTCAGCAGCGCTAGCAAAGTTTCCTTCCTGCATGCGATCACCCCTAGTGATTGTTGAATCGCGAGCCTTGAGTCACCAACGATGACTAAATCCTCGGCACCG
>NW_003303676.1:52049-58763 GCF_000142945.1 Phytophthora infestans T30-4 | reverse complement strand
AAAGCCCGTTCTTCAACGACAAAGTCTTCATCCTTGAGCTGGAACAGCGCCGCACCGTAGACCGCGAAGTCTTGAATGAAGCGGCTGTAGTAATTAACCGCTCCAAGAAACGACTGCATGCCCTTCTTACTCGTTGGAAACGAAAGCTCGGTGATGGCCGCAAGCTTCTTGGGGTCAGCTCTGATACCTTCTGGCGAAATTTTATGCGACAGAAAGTCCACCTTGGGTTGGCAAAAGATGCTCTTGGTGAAGCTAATGCTGATCCGACACTGTGCAAATCTTGCCAGCAGTCGGTCCAGCGTCGCCAGGCAGCTGTCACAATCCTCGCCACCGAAGCAAATGTCATCCACAAACGATTGTCGACCAAATACAGGTACCAGCGATGATTTGTCTGATTCCCCGTTCGTAAACATGTCAGCGACGGGGCTGTTGACGAGTTGTAGTACAGGGTCGGTCTCTACCGGTGCTTCACGGTCTGCCGCGAACTTCGTTTGAAACGAACCCTCGGCGCTTGGTCCACGACGTTCCTTGGCCTGTTCTTCAGCTAAACGCATCCTCTCCGAGTATTCAAACCAACTTGAACGAACCCCCAGAGTGCGTTGTCAATCATACGCTGGTAGATCGTCGGCGCGTTCTTTAACCCAAAGGGCATGCGTAGCCACTCAAAATGTCCTTGTGCGCAGACGAACGCCGACACTTTACGCGCTCGTAAGGTCATCATGACCGCCCAGAAGCCGCTTGCTGCATCCAGCGAGCAGAACCATAGGTAGCGCTCGAGATCTGTTAACAGGTCGTCGACTAGCGGCATTGCATATTCCATGATCGCGGTGATAGCATTCACCATCTTGTAATCAATGCAGAGCCGGATGTCCAGCCCGTTCTTTTTCATCACAATCACGATCGGCGATGCCCATGGACTGTCTGAAAAGACGATCAGTCCTGCACGCAATAAAGCGCGCAGCAGCTCGTACAGCTTGCCGAGAAATCGCAGCGGCACGCGTCGGGCACGCTGTTTAATTGGGGCGTGCCCCTGTGTGTCGATATCGCATACCGCTCCGTAGGCTGGCGGCGGCAGTGCGTTACCACTAGCAATCAGGATGTGCTCGTGGTTCTTTAGCGTCGCGACTAGACGTTCTCGGCGCTCAGTCGACAGCTCAGGATCAGCAACATTAGGCGCAGTGTAGTCAATTCTCGTGTTGATCTCTTCGGTCAGATCCGGCAGGAATGCCAGCTCCTTCGCGTAGTCGTCCAAGCCAATGTTGTTAGCTGGGTGTTCGTAGAAATCATTTCTCGTATCCTCCGTTGCTTCATTTCCCTCGGTTGTTAAAACTCGAGCAACCGAGATGTATGTTCCGTCCAACGCCGCTACGGATTCTTCCCTTGACTCAACATTGGCATCCGCTTTGATTTCAACAGTCGGTACTTGGTCCATCTCCTTCTCATCCTGGTTTCCCATCTCTGGGCCACCTGCCGAGTCGTCGTTCGCAATATTGAATGCGTGGGCCGTCGACATATTGGGTTGTTGACTTTTGTTCCGCTCCTCGTTCTGCCGCTGTCTTGACATTTCGGAATTCGCACCAATCTTGCAATGAATACTCGGTGCCGTACTCAACACCTTCTGCGTGTATCCTCTGGATCAACCACCGGTGGCTCGTTCGCAGATTTGGCGACACACAAGGCCGGGACAGCTTCGTCAAAACGGGTGACTCCATTCAATCCAGTGCCGTGACTTGTCGCTTCCGTGGTCACCCCTGACTGGACACTAACACTCGTTGGCGTATGTACCACGTTTACCGGCCTCAGTAGTTCGTGTGTACGCACTACCGAGGCTTCGTTCGCGTTATTGCCTCCGCCATGGGTTGTCGTGTAAGTGTCCAAAGGTTCTGCGGAAGGCTGACCGTCGGCCAAATCCCCGGCTGTCACCCCAGACGCCAGACAGGCTTCTACTCGTTCACGCTCTTCCAGGATCAGTGCCCAGCGCTCTGCACATGTCAGACGATCACTAGAATCCACTAGCGAGTCTTCTAGAGGTCGTGCTAGCACCCCACCGGGTTCTGGGTAGTATGGTCGATCAACTGCTGAAGGCTGAGTTGCAAGCCACTGTTCGTAGATTTCGCATTCACGCTGAAAGAGCCCGCGGTCTCTACAACCTTCGTAGGCCAACACTTGCCAGTCTTGGTACTTCTTGGACTCCAGACGCACATAGCCGTCACCTCGTGGCAAATCCCCATCTGGAATCCACATAGCGATCGAGTCGTGTGCTGGTAGGTACACAGTTCGATCAGACACGTTGGTCAATCGAATGCTCTGAGGCCTTCCACGTCGAAACCTCGTCACTGACGGGATTAGCTTGTTCGTTCGACGAACCCACAGTACGTGTTCTTCCAGCCCGACTTGACGCTTCGCTAGTCGATATTCTCGCCACTCGTGCGCTTGAATGTCCAAACGCTCGGGTGGCCCGGCGTTAACATGGGAGCCGTATTCTTCGCTGTCGATCATGTTCTTGGTCTTTATCAGCGGGATTTGGACTTCGTGCGGTAGTTGCGCCGCGCCGTGGAACAGGTCCAACCGGATCCCAGCTGGGATCATAAAGTCGGTCCCGAGTACCACGTCGACGCCTGCACTATGCGCCATTACCCACATCTCAAACTCGTACACCATCTCCCATCCGAGCGTAATCTTGACGCACGCTCGTCGCGTCGTAGACACCTTGCCTTCGTTGATTCCTTGAATGTCAATGCGGCGTCAGTGATCACACTAACGTTCGCTCCTGTGTCGAGGAGGATCCTCGTTCGCTGGTCGTTCACAGCGCCTTGCACCAGAGCTCTCATTCTGATCAGTCGGTCGAATTTCTTGGCCGACCACCACCCCTGTCTCTCGCCAGGGTTCAGCTTCATCATCTTGGAGTGACCCTTGGGCTCGTCTCGCGCTGCACTCGAAACCAAGCCGAGCGAACCCTCGCTGGTGCCCTCATCAGCATCAGCACACTCCATTATTTCTCCAACACCTCCACCGAGGATTCTACTCCTCTCCTTTTCATTTTCCGTCGCGTTCACACTTGTTACGTATTTATCAGGCCATTCACTCTGCCCCATGAAAGCAAAGATACACTCTGCTTCCATTGAAGGCTCGGTTAACTGTGGCAGCCCGATAGGGACCAACCCAGTTGTAGTTGGCGGGCTGCCTAGTTTAAATGACGTTCTTGAACGACGGCCTTGAGCTCTGGCGGGAGTTCCTCCTTCGTGCCTTTGGTGCGCACAAATTTGGCAAGGTCTTGGAAGTTGCGGAAAAGTTCGCATTGTCCAGCATCGTGGCGTTGTTTGCAGAACTTGCATCGCTTGTTACAGTAGTGGGCGGAGTGACTCATGCACCGCACACCGCGCATGGTCCGTACTGTGGGCGTCGGTTGTCACGGTTGAAGTCACGTCGACCGCGTTGGTCCTGATTGAACCCACGGTCACTACCTCGGCGATCTTTATTGAAGCCATTATCGCGATCAGGCATGTTTCCACGTGGTTGACGGTTGTCTGAACGTGCGTAGGTGCCTTCAGCAGCTGCACGGCGCTCATTTTCGTTAGCAGCGGCGAGGTATCGGTCGTTTTCGTCCAATGAGAAATCACCGTCCGTATTATCAGGCTGAAAGTAGTTGTACTCATCTTGGACATCGTCGTAAGCGTTCGGATCTTCGTTTGAATACTCGGTGCCTCCTTGAGCAGCTTCACGACCTTCTAATTCAGCTAGTAGGTCGTCCACCGTAGCTTCAATGAGTGTCACTCTTGGTTTGTTGCGGTTGTCATCGCGGCGACGGTCATCACGCCGGTTGTTGCGGGCGTACCCATCGTCGCGTCGCGTATCACGACTCTTAGAGTATCGGTACTCACTGTCACGCTTGGCCATTTTCTCCTTGCCCTTGAGAACATCTTCGATGATCTCTTCGAGCTCGTGAATGTCGGCGACTCGAGCGTGGTAGAGACTCTCCGCTAGCTTGTCATCGTCGCATGTTGCCAGGAACTGCTGTACGTGTTCTTTCGCGTCGCGACCACTCTTCTCAAAGTGTAGACGGGCGGTCCGAGCGTAGCCGTTCAGCCTGTTTATGTAGTCGCACAGATGTTCATTTCGTTCCCGCTTGGCGGTGTAGTAACGCGACAGTGCCGTCTGCGTGACCTGCGAGCAGTAGTAGCGGATGAACGCATCGCTCAGCAGCTTCCACTTGCGCTTCGTCTTCTTCGGAAGTTGACGGAACCAATGAATGGCTCCGTCTCGGAGACTTAGCTCAAATGGAATGCACCATTTATCGGCATCTGTGTGGGTTCCAGTCATTTCATAGACGAACCCACGGAGCCACTGCATACAGTTCTCAGTTTTGTTGCGAGAGCCTGAGAACGGCGTGATGCGATCCAGCGGTCGGTGCGAAGCCATTTCAATCCTCGGTGTTGGGTCCACGTCGTTAAGCGTCGCTAGCTCATTCATCTGACGCATCAACTCGAGTTGAGGATCTTCCTCGTCGAATGTACGCACCAAAATGTCATTGTCACTGGACGAACCATCGCTGTCGACTTGACGACGTCCGGCACCACCTTTGGGGGCTCGCGCACCGCCTCGGCGACCGAACGAACTCTCGTTACTTGCGTAAATGCGTTGCATACGGCTCTCCGAACGTGGCGTAACCATGTGCGAGTCTTGAAAGTACGGTGAAGCTTCGGTAGTGCCAAAGGCACCACGCTCAGCTCCACGCTTGGTCGGAGGAGTACGAACGCGTCGTTGGGGCGTCGGCGGCAGTGGAATCTTAGACGGATCTTCATCTTGAATCATCGGTCGACTCACAGGCTGCTTTCCGGCATTGATGCCAACAGCGCCAAACGCCTTCCGAAGCTTCTTCTTCCATTTCTGGAGAGCAGCTCCGGCTTCATGTGGACTCCAATCCTGGAGCGACATCGTCGATGGGTACGTCTCGTTCTCGAACCCCAGCGACAACAGTAGCGAAACTGAATCCTCGGCAACTTGACTAGTCGAAACCGAGTTGACTGGGTATTGAAGTTCCTGTGCAAGCGCAGGCCAGTCGGCCTTTTTCTTGGGGATGGGCTTGAACAGCTGCATCCACTCATCATTCTGCATCAGCGCTTGTACGCGGTCGAAAACGCGCTTGGCGGCTGGTGTATCACCGTTGATAGGTGAACGAGGTGCCTTCAGCAGTGCTGAATGCTTTGCACTCGCCACCGAAGGTTTAAAACCCTCGGTCCCATCGTCATAACCATCATAGGCCGGTTCCGGTCCCGCAACATCATCGAGCTCGTCGGCGAGGTTCCTTGAAAGGGACTTGGTCGCCCCGCTCAGCCCCGATGATAGCGTGGCCGTCTCCGGCGTCGCTGCGCCTGGCTCTGGAGCCGGCGTCTTGTCTTCGTAATCTTCATAATCGTGGGCGTCAGGACCGATGTCCGCTTCGTCGTCGAAGCTCACTGAAAGCTCGGTGGCGGCTGCAAAGCGTGCAGCCGGGCTTGAACTCTCGTTGCGAGCCCCGCCAGACTTGGCAGGCGTAACTGGTACCGTCAGTTGTCCTTTCGCCATGTTTCTTGTCTTTTTCTTGTTCTTCTTCTCTTGGTAGCTCGTAAACTGGAAGACCATACAAACAGTTCACAATGGTCACAATCTGTTCCCGGGTCGCGGCACCAGTTGTGGTGTTGGAAATCCCACGTGAACTCTAGCTACAGATGTAGTTAGGATGTTCCCACAACAATACGTCTACTAGGATAGTAAACGATCGTTCGGGCGGACCTGAAGACCCCAGTTCTGCCCTTGCACCGGGACAAACTGGACCTTGTAAACTACTTATATAGGCCAACCAGTAAAATAAGAACACGCTACTAGCACGAGCAAAGCTAGCAGGTGTTTTGAATCCTCGTGGTCCCAACAGCGGAAGGGTACCAGGCACGGGTAAGCCTTTTACGAGATCACCGAGTGTTCAACACTCGGCTGGAAGAAATAAAAGGGAGGCAATTCAAGCACTCCCAGTCGTGCAAATAGGCAACAATAAGCCGTCACGTAAAACCTCCCGATAATAATCGGCCAATACACAAAGTCTCTTGGCCTTGCCGGATGAACCCTCGCTACAGAGCTTCGAGTTCACCGACAGGCATAACACACTCAAACAAGCTTGACCTGACGCTTACCTTGAAGCCGGACGTCGCTCTGTGTGCTTGAGTGGAAATTCTGTTCTGTATTTAAGCTTACCCTTTCGGGTCTATTCCTAATAAGAAGTCCTAATCAAGTATACAAATATCAAGTGAACAATGATCCGTTATGGATCTTCTTGCATGCCAAGCGTCGTCTGCACCGTCGCATGAGCATCTTTAACGGTCCGCGCCCTGTCCCAGACGGTGAACGTGTCTTCCAAGGGTCGCTGAGTATTCCGCGAACTCATCCCAACCGCCACTGAGGGTTCGTACCGTAGATGGTCCGCTGAATGCGAATCCGGCCAATCCATTATTAATAATAAGGACAGCAAAGAATTCAAGGACATATGGTCGTATCGTGTAGTTATTTCTCCGTGGTTGCTGAGTATCTTGGGCGACGTAGGAGGGATCCGTACAAGGTAGATCAAACCAGGAGCCCCCGACGAAGGAAGGCCGGGGACAGGTCAGGGAGTAGGATAGGATCTAGGACCTCATGATTTGTGGGGTTTACGTAGAGGGTGAGTCGTAGCGTCGCAGGGCGGTC
>NW_003303676.1:27578-51652 GCF_000142945.1 Phytophthora infestans T30-4 | reverse complement strand
TATTATCGGGAGGTTTTACGTGACGGCTTATTGTTGCCTATTTGCACGACTGGGAGTGCTTGAATTGCCTCCCTTTTATTTCTTCCAGCCGAGTGTTGAACACTCGGTGATCTCGTAAAAGGCTTACCCGTGCCTGGTACCCTTCCGCTGTTGGGACCACGAGGATTCAAAACACCTGCTAGCTTTGCTCGTGCTAGTAGCGTGTTCTTATTTTACTGGTTGGCCTATATAAGTAGTTTACAAGGTCCAGTTTGTCCCGGTGCAAGGGCAGAACTGGGGTCTTCAGGTCCGCCCGAACGATCGTTTACTATCCTAGTAGACGTATTGTTGTGGGAACATCCTAACTACATCTTTAGCTAGAGTTCACGTGGGATTTCCAACACCACAGAGGTCTAGCACCTTCCCTTCCTCACATACACTACACCACTACTCTTACACTTGAACGAAGAGTTCACTTCACCTGCTGTCCGCCCTCGTGGGACAAAAGGGGGCTCTGGGAAGGGACCCGATGGCGTTAGGTGCCTTAGTCCCACGTTGAACGAGAATCAGTGTTCCCGGACCACCCTATAGAGACACTCTAACGGGTTCGGCCTGGGGTACGCGAGCCGTCGAGTTCAACGAGAACCATCCTGACGGGACGGCCGGACGAGGAGTAGCTACAGGACCTCGGGTCATCCCGTCGGGACGCACCGCTCCTGGAATTGCCCCCCCTCCCTCGTTTCCGGGTACGGGACACTAGTATCTCACTGTGACACAGACAAAGGCGATCGAGATGGAAAACTGCAAACGCTTGCAGTGGTTTAATGTCGAAAGAGCGAAATCAAGGTATTTGTTCTTGTTCTCTACCGATAGCCTCGTCTACATCGTGCATCTAATAAACCTGCAGCCTGTAACGCTAGATTAATGCGCTCAGCAGTGCCAACTCACGACGCCAGCCTTGCCGTCACTCTCACAGTTGTCCCGTACTCCATCTCCCTCACGGTTGGTTAGTAATACTTCAGCTAGTCGAACGCTAACGACATCTGGTTGGTGGATTTAAACAGATTACGCAATCTTTGAAAAATATAATAGTATTTTAAGTTGATATTTAATAATTTCATTTTGTCTCAGAAGAAATATTTGGTGATATTTTTTTATTAACTGGTCTACAGGTGATATTTTCAGAATATTAACTTCACTGATTTTGGAGTTACCATTAACCCCTGCCCGTGAGTTCGCTTTGACTGCGATGATCGGATATCAGCATGACATCCGTCCCCAAAACCTAAACGCAGAAATCTGCCTGAATATGGAACGCCTGATATAAATTAAGAAAGAGATTGCATAAGCTGACAATGCCTCGCTAAAAAAGACTATAATATCGGATCATGTGTATGTATTGAATTAAGTTAGGATAAATTGAAGATTCGACTTTTGAATGAAACCAGAGTGATTCCAGCAGTGCTGAATCGTAGAAGCGCTATTATAACTTTAAACCGTGCAGCCTCGCACCAGAGCAGTGCAGTTAGCTGGTCGACGTTGTACGGGTTGTCGAGGCCTTCGCCTAGGCGATCCAATGCGAGCATCATTTTTTGCGATAAGACGTAGCGTTTAATGCTAATGATGATCCCCTCAACACGGACGTTGCTCAGACAGAGACCAACCTTTGCGCCTTCTTGCGTACAGCCTTCTCCACAGGCCGTCCGCGCAGCACAGCACTTGATTTGAGTAAACGGCATATTGTCGTTTTGCCAGGGGCCGTTGGAAGCCCAAACTCTTCAACCGCCGACTCAGCTAGCTCATTATACGACAGCTAGCAGCCTTCTCCCGGATGGCTACCTTCTCGGACCAGGTGAGGCGGAGACGATTGGAGGACATGGGGGTGCTGAGGACGCAGTCGGCTAGTGAGCTTGAATGTAAATGTAGGAATGAAGTTCGGCTCGTAGGCTTGAAGCGAAGGAGGATTACCTACTGCGCGCCATTTTTAAATTGAAATCAAAGTCAGTGCCTGGATTGTTTTGTCAGTACCTTGCCCATCACTACCTAAATCTTTCCCGACTATAAAAATTGCGAGGTTATTAGTTGAAACCTTGCTCCTAATTCAGGCAGATTTCTGTATTCAATACTGCAGGTTTTTCTTGGGTGGAGAGTGAAGGACTTTGAAGAAGGAGGGGGGCGAATGTTTGTAGCATTTTTGAATTTGTAGGCAAGCTTTTTGTGCTTCTGATCCTGGTGAGTCGAACGGCGTCAGAGCACCCCGACTAAGCCCCAATTACGAGATTATGAGCAGCGCCGTGACTGCCTCGACTGCGGCCTCTGCCTCCTCCACTATCGCCACATCGACACTTTCCTCTGGCGATAGCGTATTGCCGCCAACCAAGCGACAGAAACTCAGCGAAGAAGCCGCTTCCACTTTTGTGACCGACAGCGACTCGAAGGATAACGTGCTGGATGTGTCAGCTACGGAGAACACAGGCGACGCCCAGAAGAGCTATCCGAACGTGGCGCTGAGTCTGCAGAAGGAACCGTTCTGGATGCTTGGCGACGTAGACAGTTTCGGCGGTCTGGGTCCCATTCCGTCCATGAACGCGGTGTTGGAGAAGCGCACGTCAAGTCAGTTTTCCATTAGCTCGCTGCTGCCCCCGTCCGTGAGTGTCTCGAGTACTGGTGTGTTAAACACAACTGTTACACGGAGCGAGAGCGCAGTGACAGATAGTGTTGAAGCAACTACCGATAATGAAGGCCAAGGATCTGCACCAAGGGTGTCTACCACAACTGCAGAGGGGTCTGGTGGCAACACCAAGTACATGGACCCCACTACGGGCGACTACATGTACCCGGACAACGTCAAGCCCATGAGCTTCTACGACAAACAACGTCTTGTGCAGAAGATTACGATGCTTCCCAGTCAATATCTGCGTGGCCTCATGGACGTCATCAGCAAGTACCAGCCAGATACTGTACGTCAGATCGACGACGATGGCTACGCGTTCGATCTGGGTCAGATGAACGAGAATACTGTGTGGGCTATCAGTGACTACGTAAAGGACTCGATGATTGAGCTGGATGGATACATTAAATCACTCAACCAAACTGCTATTGACCTTGCTGCCGGTGAGGATCGACATGGAGAAACTGTTCTGACGGCCGCAAGTGCGGCTACACCCACCAGCAGTGCGGTTCGCCACTTGACCGACACTCTGGCGATGAACACGTCCAAGATGTCTGTCATCACTAATAACGAGAATCAGAATAAATTCCTGGAACAGGTGGAGATGTATTCCAAACCCAAAGTGACCAAGTCGCGTGTAAAGCCCAGCAAGAAGCACCAGTGTCCGACGTGTAACAAGCAATTCCGCGGACGCTCCGAGCTGCAGAACCATATCAGAACTCACACAGGCGAGAAGCCACTCAAATGCTCGTACGCGGGATGCACGAAGCGATATGCACACAGCTCGAATCTGCGTGCACACGAGCGAACACACGCCGGAATAAAGCCGTATACATGTCACTACGACGGCTGCGGGAAGAGCTTCGCCCACTCTGTATCACTTAAGGAACATATTTGGATGCATGCAGGATTCCAGCCCTACGTGTGTCCGTACGAGGGATGCCAGAAGAAGTTTACGCAGGTCTCAAATTTTGCCCGACACAAGAAGACGCACGAGAAGGAAGACAACGAACACTCGATTGAGAGCGATAATTAGTCCCGTAACAACTTGGGTACAAGTATAATATACGACGTAGTACTTGTTATCATATTATGACTCTTGATAATAAGAACAAAGCACTTTTAGCATAATTTCCCCTGTACTGTATTAGTCGCCATTCGCTTGGCCTCGAAGCTTCGATACCACGAGCGTGCGTTCACGTCCGCCCATCTCGAACTTTGCGATCAACAGGGAGCGCCTAGTCGTCTCCAGGCGCACGGTGGGCAGCGGCGGATCCTCGTCGCGCTCGGCAGCGTCGTCATCGTCGTTTCCTTCTGCGAACTGTCCTAGGTCGATGGCCTTCTCAGCGATGCAAGTGAAGAAACCATTCTTCTGGTCAAGCGCTGAATATACGAGGTCTCCCTCTGCCTTGAGCAGCAGCCCGTGCCCGTCGTTCAGCACAAGCCCCAGAGTCTCTCCGCTCATCTTGACGCAGCTTTTCTATCTGCACAATCGATCATTAAGTTCCCGCGCGTTAATGACATTTACACACAATGAAGATTTCAATTTTTCAGCCAATCCGATCACACTATTTTCCTTTCCGCCAATCCCGACTGGGGTTGAAGGTGTTCTTCTCCGAAAAATTAATAGTGCACTGCTCAAGATGAAGACTCTCACCCGCCCGACGCGTCGCTCTAGCGCGCGTACCTCCCGCCGCCGTAGCTCCAGCGACATGTCGGCTGCTTTATCGCCTCCGCCAGACTTTGCTGCGTCCAACGCTCTGTCATCCGACCCCGACGGATCTCTAGAAGTGACATTCTGCGCCGTTCAGCGTGTGCACAACCGCTCATTCCTGTTGCTGTGTACGCGCTCCGACTGGCGCCTCTACCGCCTTGATGGCTTCAACGCGTCACGAGATAGCTGCTCGCCCGTGCAGGTGCGTGTCTCGTGCCCCCTACTTCTACAATTGAGTGCTAATACCCTTCTCAACCTAATGACACAATGTGCAATGTCTAGCTGCTAATCGACCTCGAGAAGGACGCAGCGCGCCTCTCCAGTGTTCGCTTCTTCCAGCTGTACGAACTTCCCACAGAGACGGACTTGCCGTCGGCAGTAGGAGCTCTCTTCGTGTCGGAACGAAGCTCCTCGCTGCCTTCGAGCGACGGCGAGGACGATGATTTTGTGTCTGCAACCGCTGAGGATGAGGACGACGGGCACGAGGAAATATCGGTGCTAGCTCTGGGCGAGCAAAAACTGCTTCACAAACTACCGCCATCGCCCTCGCTCGTGCTGGACATCCAGACAAACGCAACGACAGCGGCGATACTGTGTGAGACTCGGGAGCTTTTCCTTTACGATTTGGCCACTTTCCAGTTGCAACAGACAATCGTCACGGCTTCTCCGGCTATGGCTCTCGGTCCACGTTGGCTGGCATATCCAGGATTCGCACAGAGTAGTGATGCAAGTCAAGCCAACGGACGAGACCAGTCGAGAACAGGCCAAGCAGACAGCGACTCGGACTTCGACGACGTTCCGATTGACGCTCTGGCTAGCGGTGGGATGACCGTAGAAGCCCGTGACGCGCCGCACAGCTCCTCTCCGTCCTACACAGCAATTGACGTGGCTCAGAATGTAGCCTCGGGGCTGTATTATCTTTCCGAGTTCGGACGAGCCACCATCGCGCCATATTTGTCATCCTCCCCTGGCAAACCGCCCAATGGATTACACAATCATCACACACAAACGTCAGGAACTGGTCGGCGCAGCTCGGGACGGTCAAGAAACTCGTCTTTCAGTGGCTCTACGAACAAGGAACCGCTCAGAAGTCAACCGAGTGATGATGTAGCAGCGTCAGTGTCAAAGAAACACCCCGGGTGGGCTGTGGTGCTAGACCTGGTGACTAAGCGCGTGTTGGCGAACTTCCCTTGTCATTCCACTGCACTGGTGAACTTGTCGTTGAATTTCTCGGGACTTCTGTTGGCTACGAGTTCCACCAAGGGACAAAACCTCCATGTATACAGATTATCGCCTCCGTTGCAGAGTGTAGTAAACAAACTGGGAGGATCGTCAGTAGCTGGATATGGAACACTCTGCCATCAGTTGGTGTACAAGTTACAGCGAGGAATCACCCACGCGACTATCCAAAACATCGCCTTCAATCAGGATGGCAAATGGATTAATGTCACGTCAGCACACGGCACCAGCCATCTCTACGCGTTGCATCCGGAAGGAGCTCGCATCAGTGCAGACACACATGCTAACACAGTGGAGAGTGCTGAATCGACTGCTGATGGGCTGGGCCCAGGCTTTCCACTACGACAAGTGAACGACTTTTATGCCGACTTCCGTGCGCTTGAGACGCGGACGCAGACTCAAGTGCTTCGGATCCGTCATGAGTTCAAGATCCCCACCGTCCCGACTGTAAATCACCACAAGGCTACAGCCCCAATTCATTCCAAATCACGTACCACTCGTTCGTCCTCAACGTCGTCTTCCTCGTCTGTGTCGTCAACGTCTTCCTCATCGTCTCCTACGGGCCCAGCATTTCAAAGTCCACCAGCTACTGGAGGCATGCGCAGTAGCACCATCATGGAATCAGCCCTAGGTGCATCGCAGGCTCTGCTCTCTCAGCTCGCCACATCCGCCATAGACTTCGGCCATCAGCACTTTGAAAATGACACGGATGTGGCCTCTCGTCGTCGTCGATTACGTCAGCGTCTGTGCTGCCTCTTTGCTCCTGATGGACTCAAGATGCTGACTTGCTGCGACGCTGCTCTCAAATTGTATGACATGCGAGTGACTGCGCTCGCCCAGCACAAGGCTGACCACGCTCGTGCCACGTCGTCTAACTCAAAAACGAAGAATTCCAAGTCGTCGCTGTCGTCCTATGGCTTTGAGGCGAGTGTCACGGAGCTCAAGTCGTGGGAACTGCTCGCATCGGGTCGTCGAAAATCGGAATCTCTTTCATCTGCTATTGAGGATCATGCAGCCTTGAACAACAATAATTTCAGTGGAGGAGACCCGAGTGCCAAGACTGAGCTAAGGACGTTTGCTCAGCGATCGCTGCCTCTGTGGGCCCATCCGAAGGTGACATTTAAAGCGATTGACGAAGACCACCCGGAAGGTCAAGTTCTTGAGGTCAAGCGTAAAGGTCCGAACCCGAGTCAAGACCTCAGCGCAAATACCATGGCCACGGCCCCTGAAGGGTTTGCTAATGGCGACGAACAATTGTTTGTGATGGAGATGGATTCATACTTTGGTATTGGCGGCTCTCCTGTATTTGATGGCCACGGAGACGGCCGTCCTACTACACCAGAGATTCCTCCTCCGCTAGATCTGGCCGCGAGTATCAATATGGCCATGTCCTCTTCGCTGTCTGAGACGCCGCCAAAGCCGATACCCGAGGTGAAGAACACAATCTGTTTTCGACCAGTTGATCAGAACGCTCCTCCTCCTCCTCATGTCATCAAAGTGAATGGCAATGGACCAACTCAGAAGACGAAGAAGAAGAAAACGAAGAACCGTCGAGTGCTCACACCAGCATCGTCTTGTGACAACGAGATTGAAGAAGGAAGCTCCTTAGGTGGGCTGGCGTCTCTGCAGTTTACGATGCAAGACATGTACTTTGCAGTACCGAGCGATGACGCCAGCGGTTAAACACACACGAAAGCTGACCTCTCCACTCAAATGTTTCGTAGCGCACAACCAATTCTCACAAAGAAGAACAACAAACACTCCACTAGGGTAGCCCAGAAAATGAATTTTACATCCCTACAGCCAGAGAGGTCAAACAGCAGCAAACAGAAGATAAGGCTATCAATTGACGACCAAGTACTTTAGAAACTGGTACACTCATTTCTCTCTACTTGTTTGAAGGTGGCAGCTCCAGTCCGTTCTTCTTAGGCTGCAGCATAAGCTCCACGATCTGCTCAACTTGCTTTCTCAACTCCAGTGTCACTTCCTCTCGTGTCTGGCCCACACGGCCTGCAAGTTCAACGTAGTATTTAAGTTTGGGCTCTGTGCCGCTTGTACGTAGCGTGGCAACGCATCCGTTGGCGAAGGTGTACGTGATCATTTCGGTCGAACTGCTGACGGGAAGCACAGCGCGTCTGTCTGGCTGGGCGTTGTCGTAGCCCGTGGTAAGGTCGCGCACTTGTGTGATCGCAAAGTCGCCACAACTTTTCCAGTATTTCCCGTTCTTGCGCAGACGCTCGAAGATAGAGCGAATCTTGACGGGGTCGTAGCACTTGACGTAGTTGTTTTGCGTCACAAAGTGGCCGTAGCGCTCGTAGAGAGCGTTGAGATGCTGGTCTACCGTCATCTTTTTGGTGGTTTCGAGCTGAACTGCCATCTCAGCGAACACAGCGGCAGCAACTACACCGTCCTTGTCTTTCACGAGGTCACCCACACAGAATCCGATGGCCTCCTCAAACGAGAACAAAACAGTCTTGCCAGCATTGCGCAGCTCAGCAGTCTTGTTACCCATCCACTTGAAGCCTGTGAGCGTCTCCTCGAAGTTCAGACCCTCGGCGTTCGCGACAGCTCGCAGCATTTTGGACGATACTGTCGATGCGATGAAGTACAGTTGCTTACGGTCGCAACTCGGGTTTAGGCGTAGATACTGCTCAAGTTCCCAGTAGCCCAGTAGAACGCCAATCTCGTTGCCTGTAAAGACGCGCCAGCCAGTTTTCAAGCTCGGATCACGCTCGGCCACTGCCAATCGATCAGCATCAGGGTCGTTAGCTAGGATCAGTCTCGCTCCGTTAGCCTCAGCAGTCTCCATGGCAAGTTGAAGAGCTCCCTTGCCCTCTTCCGGGTTGGGGAAATCCACAGTGGGGAACTCGGGATCAGGCAGAAGCTGGGCCTGCACAGATACGTATTCCTTATGACCAAAAGCCGCAAAGGAGCGGCTCGTGAACGCGTGGCCAACACCGTGCATGGCTGTGTAGGCGATCTTGAGCGTTGTGTTAGTATTGGCCTCTGGAAAGCGGCACAGCCTTGCTTTGGCCTGCTCAAAGTAGCGCTTGGTAAGCTCCTCCCTTGGGTTCTCGATGAGATTAGGGAAAAACTTCTTAAGGTCCTCGAGCGAGTCGTCGTACAGTCTCCAAGGGGCGAGGCTGGCCATGATCTCATTGGCGATACCATCGTCGTGAGGCGGGACGATTTGGCTGCCATTGCTCCAGTAAACCTTGTAGCCGTTGTCGGCCTTGGGGTTGTGCGAGGCGGTGACCATCACGCCGGCCGCACAGCCCTTCTGCTCGATACAGAACGGCACCAGCGGCGTAGCTACGAATCCCTCGTATAGATATACCTTGAAGCCACAGTGCAGACAGACAGCGGCTGTGAGCTCTGCAAAGCGCTTGGAGCTTAGTGTTCCATACTGGCGGTGATCGTATCCCAACGCCACGCCCATACTCTTGACCTGATCGCCAAATTGCAGCGTCAGGTATTTGCAAATACCCTGAGAGGCCTGTATAACTACCAGGTCGTTCATGGCTGCGGGTCCAGGCCCCATCACGGCGCGAAGACCAGCAGTTCCGAAGGCTACGCGACTTCCGAACAGCTCGCGAATGCGGGCTACATCCTTAGCCGCCACGAGCTGCTCTACCTGCGCCTTGGTCCCGGCGTTCACGTCCCACTCCACCCACTGCTGCGCCTCATGCAGCCACTGCTCGTCAGTGCGTGTTGTCATTGCTCGGTAAGCTTATTACGACGTAGTAATAGATTCGTGCGAATGGAAAAGTGAGCGAGCTCGCATTCAGATCTGGATGCTCGAGTCTTTGATGAATACAAGCCTGCCATCTGGCCCTACCGTCTTACCCCGCATATAAGGCATATGTGCTGTAAATGAATACAACACTGCTTGTGTGTTATATTCGTTTAGAAAGCCTATGTGTTGTACAGCGAACAAATTGTTTGACTTTGAAGAATCAAGTTTGTGGGTCCTGGAATCTGGCTTGCTTGACCCTCCTGTCCCGCCTGCGTGCAGTTCACATGATGTTGTGATTGGTAACGGGTTTTTCTTTCTGTTGCGGAGGTTTTGCTTGTTACTGTAATATTATGAATTCTATTATTGTTTTTTTTTCTTTTAATAAGAATTGTTTGCATTACATGTAATCACGTGTATTATATTATGTATCCATCTACTTTCACTGCGAAATATGATCCGGAGCGAACCAAGCACAGCGTTTTCAGAGGATTTTCAGCCGTGTACGAGAATTTGGACACCAGCTTATTGTCCTTGTCAACAGTACTTACCTATAGCTACGTCGCTCAGTACTCAGGGCTGTGTTAATATTTTTTTTAGAGAATTAAAGCCGAGTAACAGCAGCACCGACAAGTTTGTTCAGTAGGGTGGTTGGTTGGGAGCTCTCACGAATATTCATTGGTTGGTACAGCCTTGTGTTTTAAGTAGGTGTCAGCCACATGTGTTCTAATTAGGTAGGTGGTCAAATTGAGGTTTAAGCTAGATGTCGAGCGATCCCGTATTTTATTTAGAACACATATGCCTTATATGCGGGGTAAGACGGTAGTACCATGTACCAGATATCCCAAAGTGTGACGTGTCACATTTCATGTAACTAGGGCTACACTTGAGGGAGTACTCCGATAACCGTGGGGTTGCTGAGGGCTCACCTTGTGTAACGAGGTACAATCCAGTGTACCCCAGGTTACATAAAGAGTGACCCGTCACTCTTGTGGACACCTTGGTACACGGTACCAGATGCTCTAGGAGCCAGTCAGCTGACTACTTACCTCCACTGTAGGTAACCTCTAGTTTGTAGAGGATCCACGCTAAGCTTACTTGTAAATACATCAGTCTTATATCTACTCCTCTAAGTAGCAAACTGCTCCCTTTGAGGCCGGGAACACGTGGACTAACGCTCACTGGAGTAGTTAATTTCCTTAAGCACTTTCTCGTGCAAGGTGATGTGTGACCCCGTCACACCTGGTAGCACTCGTAGTCAATCCTACACCATCGCGGGTAGATTACACTACCTAAATCCTCTGTTCGCTCAACGTTTGAGCCACGATGGATCGAAGTGAGTATCCTCGCTTAAACGACTCACAGTACGGGTCTGTTCGGAAGATGGGAGGCATCTTTGGACAAGATGTCCTCCGCAGCTTGGCGGCGGCGACGCCTGCCGAGCAACACAAACGCGTGATCGCGTTTGAGACCTACGAACGTGGTCTCATCGCTCACGTCCGCGGGAGTTTGGAGGCCTCGATGGCCGCTCCCCACGCAACCAGGTCTAAGCCGATAAGGCTGGAGGGCCCCGCGTTTGAAAAGAAGGAAGGAGAGAACCTTCACTTCTGGGTCCGTGAGGAGGAGATCGCCATGAAGGCAGGTCTCATCTCGGACGAACCACTTCGGGTGGCTTATGCCCTGTATAACCCTGGTGGACGTGTCAAGCACTGGGCATACGCCAGGGAGACGACATCTCCTGGATGCTTTGCATCCTGGGCTCAGCTGTGTGAGCAGCTTCGAGCCGCGTTCCTACCGGCGAACAGCGAGTTTCACCAGCGCTCACGCTTTCTCGCGTGTAAGCAAGGTAAACGTGAGGTGCAGGAGTACGTGCAAGAGATGCGCACGTTGGTGGCATCTCTGGCAGGGAATCCTCTGCCTGAAGACATCAAGACAACAGTCTTCATGGACGACCTGAAGGTCGGTCCTGCTCGTGCCCTGCTATTCCGGGTGCAAGCGAATACTATGGAGGAGGCGATTCAAATCGCCCTCCAAGAAGAGTACAGCCACAAGCAGGCTGGTACTCCTCGGGAAGAGGGACATCGTTATGATGAGGATGGCGTTCCTCGGGAGGCGGAGCATTACAGCAATGACGCTGTTGCTCCTGCTGTCACGCAGCCCGTTGATACCGGTGCGTACAGCGAGCCCGAACCCATGGACTTAAGCTCAGCCGAGAGCATGGTCCGCTGCTACGGATGCGGCGGACATGAACGCTACCAGCGTGTGTGTCCCTCGCCAGTCCTCGGGAAGAAGACAGCCCGTGGACCCCAGGCCCGGTGGCACAGGCTCCCCGGCGACCAGTAGAGGCGGTATACCCTACTTAACCCTTCTAGCCCGAGCTTTTATTCTGTATCCTACAGAATAAGGAATTATACTTGATAAAAGTATACTTCATAAACCTCCCATAATTATCCTGCTGCAACCCCCTTCGCTCTCCATGGCCAAGAACTAGGCGAATTTTTCACAGAAACATTACGACAGTGGACATAGCGTTCACAATGTACCCAACAGCTGCGCAAATTGCGATTTTCTATTGGTTCATCTTCGGTTAGAGCACAATCAATACCTGCATTCTACCAATACCCGAGATTTTCGTTTAGGCTCATGAAGCCGATCGAGCAGCCCAACTCCTTGACGACAGCCATCCGTTCGTGGCGCCAAAATGCGCGGCGCGCGCGCAGAGAAAGAAATTTGCCCAGTTCCTAACTAACGGTTTAGCGACGAGGAACAGGGCAAACTCTTCTCTGCGCGCGCGCCGCGCATTACCAGGGATTGGGGACTTACCCTTCCTACTATCTTTCCTACGCTTCCTCGTCACTCTCTCTCTTACGCTTACGGAATCTAATCTTCTTCTTTAGGCTAGACAGAACGCTCTTGCCGTCACCCCACGTCTCGTGCCAAATCTGCGAGCAAGTCAGCGTATTCTCGCTCTCCACGCGCCGCACGTGACGGCAGAGAGGTACGCGCCCTCCAAAGGCATCGCTGCATCGCGGGCAGAAGAAACTGGTTTCAAATGACTTGGTTTTGAAGTCAGCTAAAGCGGAGCACACTTTGCACAGGTACTGCCTGCGTTTGTGCTGCTTGCCGGACGAATAGAAGTCATCGGTGTTCACTAACGCGTGCTGCTGACGTGACATTCGTACAGCCACCAGGTCCTCTGCGTTTGGGTGGGTCTCGAAGCTGATTGTCTGCAGGGCGAGCAGCTGAATGTGCAAACGACGCAGGTATTATGCATGGGTAGGTCGTTTTTCTCCTTTCTTCTTGAGCGTCACACAGTGAACGATGTATCCATTCACGACAGCCATGTCTACGATACACAGGAATAACTGCTTGTAGTACTTGCGAAGCGATATACACTTTTGGATGCTGTAGCGCTGGAGTCTCAGCTGGTCGTGGACGTCCACGCCGCCCATGCCACGATTGTAGTCCACAACCAGCTGCGGACACGGCACCGTGCTTCGCGTGCCATCTTTCTCCAAGCGCATAACGCTGGCGGGGTGAGTGCTGCAACCAGCAGCGAGCATGTTCACGGGCTTTGAATCCATCCAACTCAATGCAACTAACTGAGGGTGATCACGTGCTTGTGCGATACGATAAATTCCTCTTGGCATTCGCTCCGGTCGTTTCGCCTGCGTGAACTGGATCGGACACCAGCCAAGTCGATCAATTCTCGTGGTGCCAACATGATAGAGACCCATATCCAGCAGCTTCAGACTCAGTGAGACCGTTGAGTAGAAGCTATCCGCTACGATCAGGCGCTTCCTCGGCTGACCCACCAAGGCTTTCGATATGTTTCTAGCGACAGCTTTTGGACCATGCCCCAACGGATCACTTGGCGTCTTCTTCTTTTTGCCGTCTGCCCCACAATAGATTTCCAATCTAAGTCGGATAGATACAGCATATCATGAGAGACTGTCAGTGTATTCTGTAGCCTCCGGAATTGCGTATTCAAGGATGTACAGACTAATATGCAGTACCTTGAACAATATGCTGTATCTGCGCAGCATGTCATGTAGAACTTGGTGCCGTACTTGCTGGGCTTGTCGGGCATGAAGATTCGCATCGGATTGAACTTGCTGCGGTTCGGCATCATGCCTTCGTCGAACGAGATGACCTTACCCAAGCGATAGCCACGGCGGAATGTTTTCTCAACAGCTTGCAACACAGGACGGATTTTCCAAGCTCTGTTAGCATGCGCTCCACCGTCATCATTGCAGAAATTTCATGATCGCCTCGAAGCGATCGCGCTTCATGAAGCGAGAGAACATCCCGCGTGGAATGGCTCCATCTTCTTCAGTACTCCAGTGATTGGAGAGCCCGTCTCGAATCGGAGCGACAGCTCGTGCAAAGAGCAATCCCACGACGTGCAAAATCTCATGAGCTTGAATACGCTTGAATTTCCTCAACTTGGCTTCGATATCTTCTAAGTTGGGCAAACTCACGCGAGGATCCTCAGCTTGGCGAGCAAGCATCTTTGGTCGACGAGATAATGCCACAGCACCAATATTCTGCTCTCGGTAGCGATTCGTCTCATCAGCAATTCGAATCCATAGCTCCTTCGGTAAAAAGTAGAAGAACATGGCCAATGGAGAGTGCGTATGCGACCGCAGACCGTGTGGGTCCGCACGGTCCATCGTAATAGTCCGTTGCAGCGTCCATCCGGAGATTCCCCGTAGTAAACACACAATCCGGAATAAGTACAATTGCACCACACACTAATCTGTATCATACGGCTTACCACTTTCCGCTTCGGCATAAGTAATCCATCCATTCTCCGCGATGTCTCGCAAATCACCACTAGTCAGGTCAAAAAGTCCCTCCTCGGGGATGTCATCATTCAAAGACACGTCTTCTATATCTTCTACACCTTCTACTTCAAGGATTACTTCGTTGTCGTTCATCACGTCTTCGTTATCCGCGTCTGAATCGGAGTCGCTGGCATCTTGACCAGCCACCACGTTCACATCATCACCATCTGTCGGGCCGAACAATCGCTCTTTTCAGAGACCCTCCATGAAGTTGTCGCTATCAAACACATCAAAATCTACACGATAATCCGCAGGGTCGTCACTCTCGCTCTTTGCTTCATCAGCTTCCGTTGATTTCTCTCGCGGGTTCCATTCTGTATCAGAGCCTTCATTTCTCCTTTCTTGTTCTGTATCCCCCGGGACTGTAAACTCCGTATTCCCATGTTCTGTATTATCCAGATCGTGGACCTGCAAGGCTTCATCTTGTTCTGTACCATCCGTTATAGCCAGTTGAGCTTGAACTTCAGTCGATGGCTGTAGTCCTGCCGGATTCACCTCCGGCGTCAACGGAGCGGTCGCTAGAGGTTGAACACGTGCACTGACTTGAGGAGCACTTACTTCTGGAGTTTGGGCGGATTCAGTCGCCGTTACGGAAGGTGGTGGCGCGGACGTGGTGAGCGGTGGATGGCCATGGGGAGGTTCCTCCCCAACAGCTTCGTACGATGCTTGCTTGCCAATCGGACGATGTGCAGGGCCAACACGCACGCTTGGGAGTGGATGCTGGAGACGACCGGATGCACGTCCAAATGCCATGAGTTCAGCTTCGCCTGATAAACACACCATTGTAAGTATTGAGCATTATTAGGTCAGTTAGCATTGCAACGTACCCTAAAAAACGTCAATGCCGCGTCTCAATTCATCAAGACGTCCCGTGATTCCTGGCTTCACGTAGCGGTGATGCTTGGCCATGCGCGTGGGTTTGCGGGGCTTCCATCCGTCCTTGCATAACTCCCGCCACAGCTGCTTGAATGTCTTATCTCCGGGGCCGGTCATTGTTCAGAGATGATTTTCGAATGGGAGGGACTGATTGCCACGCGGCAGTTCTGGGCTTTCACTCTAATTTTCAAGCCTGTTCTGATTTTATATTGGTCTTTCTACTCACACAGAAGCATCCCCGTCAATCTACCCTTCACCAATCCAACGGGAAGGATCTGCTGATTACCACGTATACAAATTCTCATATGCGGACTTGGGGGCAGCAGCCAACTTTGCTGGGTACTAAATCCTGTTTAACAGCTTATTCTGTAGGATACAGAATACCGGGCTAGAAGGGTTAAGAGCGCTAAACCTTCGTGATGGGTCTGCAGGTTGTGCGCACCACGGGACTTAGCCCAGCGAGACGTGGTTCTCTCAAATTGGTGAAGGGCAGTGATGGGCTGCTGGTAGTACACTCGGTGTACGGGGATACGGTACCCCTTGAACGTTTGATGAGTTCTGGGGCGTTGATACGCCGCCGAAACGCCGCTTGACATAGCGACACCCGACTGCACTCTATGTCAGAGTGCTGGTCTTTGGTGGACTAGCCTTTGGTTCGGTGAAGGAAGTACCAATGGTCCGCAACGGACCTGAACGTTTGGGTTCGATGAACTTGCGCACCGTGGTGTCGCTCGCAGTTCTCGCCATGAAGAACATGGCTGTGTCGAACATAAAGCACAGCCCGGACTTTGGTGAGGCAAAGCTGAGAAGAGCCTACTATGGCGGAGCATTGGTGAGTCATGCTCCCACCTCCGCCATGACTGGGGCGTCTGATACAGACCGCCAGGACGCAGAAGCGTCACGGAGCTGTCGACGCGCCGATAGCGCTGCGTACAGTAAGACCATGCCCCGCTGCGGCAATGCCACGGGCATGGGTCTTTTGCCTGGCGTGTGACGTACTACACCAGCAGCGTGCAACGCCGAAGGTCGTCGCGCCGTACGGGCGTCGACAGTGGTTATGCCTTTAAGCGCTAACCAGGTGGGTAACTTAGGACCACACGGTCGCCCAGACCTTACCCGAAGAGGGAGGCGCTGAATGCGCTTCCTGCGTGGCTAACACGGACCCACACACGGTCGCCCAGATCTTATGTGACGGGGCCACACATCACCTTGCGCTAGAGGAAGTTAGCTTCCAAGAGTATACAAACTCTTAGTGAACGGCAGTTCACAGATCCCCTCTTTATCAAAAGAGAGCGAAGTGACCTATTTAAGGTAGAATGTAAACTGAGTATATTTATAGCTTGGGTTTAATACAAACTATAAGTCACCTATAGAAATGCAATGCCATCAACCAATGGTTGGCTTTGGACGACCTTGGTATTTTGTACAAAATATCCCGAAGTATGACGTGTCACACTTCATGTAGCCAGGGTACCCTTAGAGCTACGTACCCCGTTACACCTTAACTGAAGATGAAGGCGCTGAATGAGCTATCTGTGTAGATAACACAGTACCACATGCAGTCGCCCAGACTATAACTGAAGAGGAAAGCATTCACCATGCTTCCTGCGTAAGTAGCACAGTACCGCACGCAGTCGCCCAGAAAATAACTGAAGAGGAAAGCATTCACCATGCTTCCTGTGTGGGTAACACAGTGCCACACGAGGTCTCGAATGCCTCTGATATCGTCAACCCGACATCACGACGTGGGCAACGAAGTGCCACATCACGTCAGCCGCCGAAAGTCGGGTCTGAACCTTGTTTAGGTCGACGTCGCTTCAAGCGACTCGAAGTCCAGGGTCCGCACTCCTCTGACTCGGTCGGTGGACACCAACTCTGTCCGGTGTGTGTACGGGTCTGCCACACTAGCCGATCCCAACACCGAAGGTCGTCGCACCATATGGGCTTCGACAGTGGTGGTGCCGAAGGGCATTCACCAGGTGGGTGTGGTGTAGTGATTTCTCCATAGTTGCGGATAATCGCCCGTCGACAAAGACGCGACACCGCCCAAGTTGTTCAAGCGACGAACCCTCGGTCATGTGATGTACGGAGACGCCAAGGTGCAAGGGACTCGACGGCGTCAATACCGAACTCTCAACGGATATTGGATACGGTCCATATGTCACTGAATCCAGGCTGTCCTTATTATTAATAAGGGACTGGCCGAATTCGCATTCAGCGGCCAAGAACTGACCAATGACGGTACGAACCCTCGGTGGCGGTTGGGATGAGTTCGCGGAAGACTCAGCGACCCTTTGAAGGCACGTTCACCGTCTGGGACAGGGCGCAAACCGTGAAAGATACTCATGCGACGGTGCAGACGACGCTTGGCGTGCAAGAAGATCCATAACGGATCATTGTTCACTTGATATCTGTATACTTGATTAGGACTTCTAATTAGGAATAGACCCGAAAGGGTAAACATAAATACAGAACATAATTTCCACTCAAGCACACAGAGCGACGTCCGGCTTCAAGGTAAGCGTCTGGTCAAGCTTGTTTGAGTGTGTTATGCCTGTCGGTGAGCTCGAAGCTCTGTAGCGAGGGCTCATCCGTCAAGGCCAAGAGACTGTGTATTTTGGCCGATTACTTTCGGGAGGTTTTTACGTGACGGCTTATTGTTGCCTATTTGCACGACTGGGATTGCTTGTATTGCATCCCTTTTATTCTTCCAACCGAGTGTTGAACACTCGGTGACCTCGTAAAAGGCTTACCCGTGCCTGGTACCCTTCCGCTGTTGGGACCACGAGGATTCATAGCACCTATTAGCTTTGCTCGTGCTAGTAGTGTGCTCTTATTTTTACTGGTTGGCCTATATAAGTAGTTTACAAGGTCCAGTTTGATTCGGTGCAAGGGCAGAACTGGGGTCTTCAGGTCCGCCCGAACGATCGTTTACTATCCTAGTAGACGTAATGTTGTGGGAACGTCCTAACTACATTTGTAGCTAGCGTTCACGTGGGAATTCCAACGTTCTGCGACCCGGGAACAGATTGTGACCATTGTGAACTGTTTGTATGGCCTTCCAGTTTACGAGCTACCAAGATAAGAAGAACAAGAAATGAAAGCAAGAAACATGGTGAAAGGACAGCCGACGGTACCAGTTACGCCTGCCAAGTCTGGCGGGGCTCGCAACGAGCGTTCAAGCCCGGCTGCGCGCTTTGCAGCCGCCACTGAGCTGTCGGTGAGCTTTGACGACGAGACAGACAGCCGTCCTGACGCCCACGATTATGAAGATTACGAAGACAAGACGCCGGCTCCAGAGCCAGGCTCAGCGACACCGGAGACGGCCACGCTGTCATCAGGGCTGAGTGGGGCGACCAAGTCCCTTTCGAGGAACCTCGCCGACGAGCTACATGACGTAGCGGGACCGGAACCGGCCTATGAAGATTATGACGATGGGACCGAGGGTTTCAAACCTTCGGTGGCGAGTGCAAAACGTTCTGCATTGCTGAAGGCACCTCGCCCACCTATCAACGGTGATACACCAGCCGCCAAGCGCGTTTTCGACCGCGTACAAGCGCTGATGCAGAATGATGAGTGGATGCAGCTGTTCAAGCCCATCCCCAAGAAAAAAACCGACTGGCCTGCGCTTGCGCAGGAACTTCAATACCCAGTCAACTCGGTGTCGACCAGTCAAGTTGCCGAGGATTCAGTTTCGCTACTGTTGTCGCTGGGCTTCGAGAATGTGACGTACCCATCGACGACATCGCTCCAAGATTGGAGTCCTCATGAAGCCGGAGCTGCCCTCCAGAAATGGAAGAAGAAGCTTCGGAAGGCGTTCGGCGCTGTTGGCATCAAAGCTGGAAAGCAGCCTGTGAGTCGAACGATCGTTCAAGATGAAGATCCGTCCACGATTCCACTGCCGCAGACACCCCAACGACACGACCGTACCCCTCCGACCAAGCGTGGAGCTGTGCGTGGTGCATTTGGCACTACCGAAGCTTCACCGTACTTTCAAGACTCGCACATGGTTACGCCACGTTCGGAGAGCCGTATGCAACGTGTTTACGCCGGTAACGAGGGTTTGTTCGGTCGCCAGGGCGGTGCGCGAGCTCCTAAAGGTGGTGCCGGACGTCGTCAAGTCGACAACGATGGTTCGTCCAGTGACGATGACATTTTGGTGCGTACATTCGACGAGGAAGATCCTCAAGTCGGGTTGATGCGTCAGATGAATGAGCTGGCGACGCTGAACGACGTGGATCCTACGACTAGGATTGAAATGGCATCGCACCGATCATTGGATCGCATCAAGCCGTTCTCAGGCTCTCGCAACAAGAGCGAGAACTGTATGCAGTGGCTCCGTGGGTTCGTCTACGAAATGACTGGAACCCACACAGATGCCGACAAATGGTGCATTCCATTTGAGCTTAGTCTCCGGGACGGAACCATTCATTGGTTCCGTCAACTTCCGAAGAAGACGAAGCGCAAGTGGAAGCTGCCGAGCGATGCGTTCATCCGCTACTACTGCTCGCAGTTCACGCAGACGGCACTGTCACGTTACTACTCTGCAAAGCGGAACGTAACGAACATCTGTGCGACTACATAAACAGGCTGAATGGCTACGCTTGGACCGCCCGTCTACACTTCGAGATGAGTGGTCGCGACGCGAAAGAACACGTACAGCAGTTCCTTGCAACATGCAATGATGACAAGTTGGCGGACCACGCTCGAGTCGCCGATATTCACGAGTTCGAAGATATCATCGAAGATGTTCTCAAGGGCAAGGAGAGAATGGCCAAGCGTGCCAGTGAATACCAATACTCCAAAAGTCGTGATACGCAACGCGACGATGGGTACACCCGCAACAATCGGCGTGATGACCGTCGCCGCGATGACAACCGCAATAAACCGAGAGTGACGCTCATTGAAGCCACGGTGGATGACCTACTAGCTGAATTAGAGGGTCTTGAAGCTGCTCAGGGAGGCACCGAGTATTCAAGCGAAGATCCGAACGCTTACAACGATGTGCAAGACGAGTACAATGACTTTCGGCCCATAATACGGATGGTGACTTCTCATTGAATAAAAATGACCGATACCCCGCCGCGGCTAACGAAAATGAGCGCCGTGCAGCTGCTGAAGGCACCTACGCACGTTCAGACAACCGTCAACCACGTGGAAACACGCCTGATCGCGAGAATGGCTCCAATCAAGATCGCCGAGGTGGTGACCGTGGGTTCAATCAGGACCAACGCGGTCGACGTGACTTCAACCGCGACAACCGACGACCTCAGTATGGACCATGTGTGGCATGCGGTGGCATGGGTCACTCCACTCACTACTGTAACAAGCGATGCAGGTTCTGCAAACAACTCCACGATGCTGGACAATGCGAGCTTTTTCGCAACTTCCAAGAACTTTGTGGTGTTGGAATTCCCACGTAAGCTCTAGCTACAAATGTAGTTAGGACGTTCCCACAACAATACGTCTACTAGGATAGTAAACGATCGTTCGGGCGGACCTGAAGACCCCAGTTCTGCCCTTGCACCGAATCAAACTGGACCTTGTAAACTACTTATATAGGCCAACCAGTAAAAATAAGAGCACACTACTAGCACGAGCAAAGCTAATAGGTGTTATGAATCCTCGTGGTCCCAACAGCGGAAGGGTACCAGGCACGGGTAAGCCTTTTACGAGGTCACCGAGTGTTCAACACTCGGTTGGAAGAATAAAAGGGATGCAATACAAGCAATCCCAGTCGTGTAAATAGGCACAATAAGCCGTCAGTAAAACCTCCCGATAGTATCGGTCAAATACACAGTCTCTTGGCCTTGCGGAGGGATCCTCGCTACAGAGCTTCGAGTTCAGCGACAGGCATACACACTCAAACAAGCTTGACCAGACGCTTACCTTGAAAGCCGGACGTCGCTCTGTGTGCTTGAGTGGAAAGTTATGTTCTGTATATATGCTTTACCCTTTCGGGTCTGCTCCTAATAAGAAATCCTAATCAAGAATACAAATATCAAGTGAACAATGATCCGTTATGGATCTTCTTGCACGCCAAGCGTCGTCTGCACCGTCGCATGAGTATCTTTAGCGATTCGCGCCCTGTCGCAGACGGTGAACGTGCCCTCAAAGGGTCGCCGAGCCTTCCGCGACTCATCCCAACCGCCACCGAGGGTTCGTACCGTAGATGGTCAGTTCTTGGCCGCTGAATGCGAATTCGGCCAGTCCCTTATTAATAATAAGGACAGCCTGGATTCAGTGACATATGGACCGTATCCAATATCCGTTGAGAGTTCGGTATTGACGCCGTCGAGTCCCTTGCACCTTGGCGTCTCCGTACATCACATGACCGAGGGTTCGTCGCTTGAACAATTTGGGCGGTGTCGCGTCTTTGTCGACGGACGATTATCCGCACTTATGGAGAAATCACTACACCACATTGCCCCTGTCACAATGGAAGCCA
This sequence comes from Phytophthora infestans T30-4, assembly GCF_000142945.1. Lineage (NCBI taxonomy): Eukaryota > Oomycota > Peronosporomycetes > Peronosporales > Peronosporaceae > Phytophthora > Phytophthora infestans. The sequence continues at coordinate 30,145 of NW_003303676.1, read as the reverse complement.
CGGTACTGGTGCCCGCTGTGACATTTCTTCATTCTCCAATTCACCATCCAGCCACCGTATGTCCAAGCGTTTGAATCGAGCCGTGACCGACGCGCTTCAGCGTCTCAATTCTCGCCGACGTCGCGAACGTGAACAGCTGGAGGAACGTCAGCTAATCTTCCTCTTGAATCATCGGCGCCTTGCTCATCACCATGCATTACCCATCTTGTTTCTCAGGAGGGCAAGACCGAGGGTTCGAACGCCCCTCAGTCTGCTACACTTCCCCTGACAGCAGCGTCATCAGCCGGTCCTCCGGCGCTTCCTGCCCCGGACTCTTCACCCCCTGCCGTAGCTCCTGCAGCACTCCCTGTCGCCGCTGAATCCGCAGAGATGGCTCCTGCTGCTCCTCCTGCTCCTGCTGGTGGTCCACCACCACTCACCGAGGATTCGCTGCGCGCTATGCTGGCTGAAAGTACGGAGGCATCGGTCGATCACACGATGACCTCGATAATTTCGTACTTGGCTGCGATGGCTCGTCACCAAGTGCAGCTCAGCGTTGCGCCTCCTCACCACGGCGATGTCCACGCTCAGCGTCGCCTCGAGACTGCCGTTGGTTTCGATGATGTTCTCGCTACTGTACAGCCCCTTCCTGACGCGCTGTCAGCATTACCTGACCGAGTTGCCAGCTTAGAACGTCAGTTGCGGTTTGCTCAGACCGAGGCTGCTGCCGCCGTTCGCTCGGTGGCACCCGAAATCATGGCTCGGGAGAACGCGGAGGCGTTCCTCAAGGCTGCCAATGCTGATATCGAAGCCCTTCACAAGGACGTCAAGATTATCCGCGAGTCGAACGCCAAGAACGACGCCATGCTCGCAAGTGTTCGGGTCACCATGGAGCAACATTCAGAAGACTTGAATCGTCTGCACTGCGCGGCTCAAGCTCGGGACGCTTTCTTCGCCACGTTGAACAAGAAGCTGGCTCGTGAACGCGAGGTGTACAAGTCTTCAATTGGTGCGAACACCGAGCAGACTCGGAAGCTTCATCTCCTTTTGGTCGAGCTTGCCCAGGGCAAGTATGCTGACAACGACACGCTCAAGGTCCTCGAGAACCAGCAAGATCGTAACACTCGCCTCCTCCAAGTGAATCGCACTCTCCGTGCACACGTGAGTCTGGCCGGGATGGATCCCAAGGTACTGCGTCTGTCTGTTGATGGTACGCTCCTAATGTTGCTCTTTCCACCGTGTGTTCAGCAACTAACGTCCGTTCACAATCCTTCGTGATAGGTCTGACTGCGGGTGAGCTGGACCTGGACGCCCTGGACTTGGACCAGGAGACGTTGGTCGCTTTGCAGCGCAACAGTCTGCTGCCGCGTCTTCGGACGACCCACAAGCGCTTCCTGCAGCGTTGACCAAGGCTGCTCATCAAGTGGCCCATGGGAAATCCCACAAGCGCCTTCGACCAGGTGGCGAGGAGTCAGACGATGAGCTGGACGACGTGACGAAGACAAGGCTCCCATCCCGACGGACAAGGCCAGTACTTCGATGGCAGCTGCTGGTCTCGGTGATGCGCCACCTGCCGACACTTCAACTCCCAAGTCGGCACGTAGGTCGCTGTTCGGTCCGAAGGTATGGAAGCAAGCGGCCCAGAAGAAGCGCCAGAAGACTCGTCTTCGCTCTCCCGCTAAGTCGCCCCGACGTCATATGAAGACTCGGTCCAAGTCCGTACTGTGGTGTAGTAGAACACACAAATACCGTCAGATGTGGATTCCTTACACAAACCACAACGAATCGCCGAGTTAGGTCGGCGGTTGTATGGCCTGCGCAGAGGGTGGTCCCCTCGCGGTCCGGCCCTTCCGGGACAGACAAGTGGCTCGCTTCCACCCGGTTCCGACTAACCAAGTCAGATCACTTCCGAGGCTCCGCCGAGTTTGGTTCGGCTGAGCTCGTTCACAAACCCTGTGCCCTCCACCAAAGGATGGACGACGGCGCGCGAGCGCTTTTACAGGTCACCGAGCGCAGAGGCTGCTCAGCTAGAAGTGTTACGGCGCCCGGGCTATCCGACGTACCGGCCCGCTGAGTATGCGGGACTTTTATTCGCGCGTAGCGAGACTTTGTCCTACCCGGACCGACCTAATCTCTTGGCGCTACCAATCAATACCCTACAAGCTATGCCTCTCGAGTATTGACGGCAGGCATAATCCAGCCCTATGCAGGGACTTACCGGAAAAGTGTACACGTGTCTTGGACTAGGCCAATTCTGCTCTGTTAACTTCTGGGACCTTTTTCGGCTCTCCCTATTTAATCCTATGCTTCTAATACAAATATCTAGTAAAATGTAGTCGTTTCGGATCTCTACCGACCCTTCAGCTGGGTTCAGGCGACCGTTGAGCTCAGCGGCTATTCGGATAGGAGACGGTCCTCGAGCTGGCCAGTTGCCTGGTTAAAAACACGCAATAGCACAGACCCACAAACAGAAGTGTGTTCAGTTGTGCCATTCGCAAAGTCAAGTCGACTAGCTTGGTCTTCCCTTATGGTAGTAAACAATGACAGGTCACCACAGACATTTGCCTGGGATACCTGATACAAGTATC
>NW_003303676.1:24570-26899 GCF_000142945.1 Phytophthora infestans T30-4 | reverse complement strand
TAGCAACTTTGCTATGTTCCCATCTAGCTATCAATCGGCGGCGCATCCTGGTTTCCGGATTAGATGCTCTTTCCCCACAAGTCTATTTATCTCCATGCTTTCTCTGCGAAAGGGCTGTAGCTGTGAATGAGGCAAAACTTGCTCGGGCTATCGCAGCTGAGCAGAGCAAGGTTGACGCTGCGTTGGGTCAGGCCCAGCTCCATCATCAGCAAGTCTTGGCTCGAGACGCCGAGATCGACGTCCTTCTCCGGTCCATTTCCGAGAGGGATGCGGCGTTTGTCACTCTTCAGGGCATCGCTTCCAAGCATTTCGAGCAGCTGCAGGAATCGGTGAGGTTGTACAGCTTCACCGGCACTCAACCTTTGCGGCACGCTCAGTCGGTGATCGCTGAGCAGCGGGCTGTGATCTTGCGGCAGAAGCGGCTCATCCGTCGAAATGGCATTATTCCGATGCACGACCCTCACATGGCGGCTGCTGCTGGCGGTGACTTGCAGGTTCCTGGACTTGATCCGTCCGCCCTTCTCCTTAACGCCCGGCTGTGTCGTGTCTTGGAGTCTCGCTTCCCTGAGGTTCTTCACATTCCGGCCGGTGAAACTCGGCGGTTGGAGTTGATTGTCCATCCTCGTCGAGATGCTCCAGTGGCGAGTTCCGCTGTTGGTCCTAGTGTGGCTCCCCCAGCTAGTCAGACTTCTTCTGTGACTTCATCGGCAGACTCGGCTGTGGCTCCTGTCAGCTCAGCGGCGGCTACGAGCCAGCCCGAGCCGACCCTCGCCCAGCTTCACCGTACTCCTTTGGCGAACTTGACTTCGACTCAGCGGCTTCGACGTTATGCCAACCCCAAGTCTCCCACTGCTGCAGGTCCTCGTCATCGTCCACCGGCGCCGCATCCGCCTCAGCCGTACGCTTGTCCACTTCCCGGGGAGGATGGACACGAGGCTATCAGTGCCCTTTTGCGCTCAAGTTCTCCTCAAGCTACTGTGTCCGATGGAGGAAGGCCCCGCTCTGGAAAACCCCGTCGTCGGACTCGGCGGAAGAAGGTTCGCCACCTTCAGTTGAGTTCTGCTACACATCCCGCTGTGTCTGCTCGCTCTGAAGACGACGATGACGCTTCGAGCGAAGCTGAATTCGAGTTTGGGTTGCCTGAGCCGCCCGCCGACACCGTTCTTGCGATTGATTCGACGACTTCGGCGGGTTCTTCGTCTTCCGGTCCTCTGTCGACTTCGTCAGTCGTGGTTACTCACCCACCGCCGGTAACTTCTTCCGATGTCGTGGCTTCGCTGCCTGTCCCGGCTACAAGCGTTTGTGCCCCAGGCTCGACTTCGCCCATCTCCGCTGGGTTGCCCCAGTCAAGTGCACCGCTCAGCGTCGTATCAACGGTGGTTGGGCGCTCCCAGTCGTCATCTGGCCGATCCTCTCGCGTCTCTCCTTCTCGGGGTCTGAGCGTATCCACTACGCCGACTGACCTAGTGACTCCAGCCGTGAGTGTCCTCAGACCGTCTCTTCCAGCGAGCTCGGTTGTGTTGACGTCCCCGTCTGGGCGCCCCATCCGGAGATCTGCTGCGACCGCCCGCACTGTGACTACTCAGCTGCTTGAGGACCTTGACGCGTCTGACGACGAGGTTTTAGGGCCTGGCGACGGTTCTGCGCCGTCCGCCGGCGCGACGAATCCTGCCGCTGGGTCGCTCTTGGATCCCATTTCGTTATCCGAGAACTCGGCGGGTAGTCCTTCAGGTTCTGACTCGGCGGCCGAAGATGCTCGTCGTTCTGCCAAAGCGAGGAGCCTTCATGCGGCAATCTTCGGCTCTGACGATGAGATGAGTGATGAGTCCTTGCCGCCGAGTAACCCCCACTCCTCGCGACATTCATCGATGGATTCTGGTGACGGGACGACTTCTACTTCTGCGTCGGCTTCGGGGAAGCAGCAGCGTCGCAAGCGTCGTGCCTCGTCGAGTCCTACCGGTCACCGGTCGAAGCGGTCCAAGAAGCCCAAGAAGCACCAGAAGCATCACAAGAAGCACCGGCACCACAAGCATCGGCAGCCTCCGTCAACTCCTGCTCCTGTCCAATCCATTCCGGCTGCTCCTTCGCCGAGTATGCTCCCGGTAGTGTCGGTTCCCTCTCAGCCGAGTTCGACTGCATCACGTCCGGATTAGGTCACTCTGCCCAGCGCTCTTACACTCCCGCTGGCGACGTTACGGACCCGGGCCTCGCAAGCAGTTTCCAAGGATTGTCGCTTGACTCTTCACATGACTCAACTCCGCGAGGTACCATTTATGAATTTCGGCTCAGCCCGTTGTTGTAATGAGTTATTAGATACACTGAGCGGAGG
>NW_003303676.1:21076-22553 GCF_000142945.1 Phytophthora infestans T30-4 | reverse complement strand
TTCTTGCTCAGTGATTACGTTGTGCTCTCGAGCTCGTCGTGCTTTCCCTCGCACTTGAGAACTCAGCTGCTAATCGAAGGGCAACTTCTCGTTGTCTGTTCGCTTCTCAGCGCGTCCGCCGAGCTGACTGGGCGTCCCTGTCCACGTCGTATTGAGCTCGTCATAGCCTTGAGTGTAGACTTGGTTTCCCAACCATGTACCAGATAGAAAGAGGTTTCTCGCCGAGTCGAGTCTCTTGAGTTGTTAATAGTGTGTACCATCTTCTCGGCGATGTCATCCCAGTCGGCTTGAAATGGGTCTTCCACATAGACCCGTATAATCTGAACCATTGTCTTGACTGACCTCTCTTGTTGACCGTTGGCTTGTGGTCGGTAACTCAGCGTAGCTCTTGATCTCGACTGCATCATCTCGGAGAATTTTTGGAATACTTCACTCATAAACCTTGGATCTCGGTCGTGTCGTATCAGAGACGGAGCCCCGAACTGCCTGAAGACGCATTCTTCAAATACCTTGGCCACTTCGAGTGCCTCGGTGTCATTCATAGCCTTAGCGATAACGAACCCCGTGAAGTGGTCCTGGAACAGCAGCAGTGCAGTATTGCCCCGCTGAGTTCGAGGTAGGGGAATCACGAAATCCATTGACACGACTTGGAATGGATGGTCTGACACCACATCTCCCGGCGAATAACCTCTCAACTGCGGCTTGCTCTTACTGGTATTGCAGTCCTCGCAGGCCCTAACATGTTTCACCACGTCGGCGTAAAGACCAATCCAGTAGTAGTCGGCCTTGACTCGGTGATAAGTTCTGACGATGCCTTGATGCCCTCCTTCGATCGAGTTGTGACAGTTATAAAGTATCTCGTCGACCATAGTTGACGGAATCACCAATCTCAATGAGAGGTTCGGTTCGCCGAGTTCGCCCAGTCGGCCGGGAGTCACCCACGATATTCAGATCGGTTATCCCTCGATCAGTCGCCGCCAAGACTCCATTGTTAATGCCGGTATCTCGGCGATGTTGTCCGTGGTGGACGACAGGTACGCACTCGCAGCGATCTCAATGTCCCAATTCGGAAGGCGCCACAGTATCCACGAACAACTTCCATACCTGCCGTATTTAGCTGTCCTCGCTGAGCCATCAAATGACAACACGCATCCCGCAAAGTCAGCTGGTATTCGGGCGTATAGCAGCTCTGGGTCCATTCGAACTGTCGCCGAGTTCTTGGAGGGAGGCGCAAGGTGCTTTCAAGGAATCGTCGAGTCCGATATACGGGGTTATCGACGCCTGGAGCAACTGGGCGAAGTCTACATCTCGTTCACGTACTCGCTTCACCTTCAAATCGTAGGGCGACAACATAACTGCGAAACTGACTGCGCGGCCGTACAGCGACTTTGACTTAAACCACCCACTTTCAACGTGGAGAAAAGGCTGTAAACTGGAAGCGGACTTTCCCGCCAGGAAGTGGGAGCACGAATTTTCG
>NW_003303676.1:16220-17973 GCF_000142945.1 Phytophthora infestans T30-4 | reverse complement strand
CAGTCCTCGTACAGTCGTTGTTCTTTCTGCAGCAAATCTTGTCCATCGCTGACTCAAATGCCAATATTTGCCAATCACGGTATTTCGCCGAGTTCACGCGGACATATCCCTCATTGGTCAGTACTCCGTGTGGTTGCCATTTTATCACATAAAAGTGAGGTGGGCACCAGACTGACGTTGGTCGTACGCTCGTAATCAGGACATGGGTTGGTCTTCCTCGGCGATTAAAAACCACCGTTGGAATCCAACCCTTCGTCCGTCGCACCCACAAGTCATGCGTCGACTCACTGGGTTGTCGCCTGGGCAATTTGAACTCAGCGGTCATGCGACTTTCGATTGTTAACCCGTCTGGTGGTATGCATGGGATATTTGGTCCGAACTCGGTCTCGGTCGGCGCATTACTTGATCGGATGAGTGGGATCACCATCTCATCGGGTAGCTTGACCGCCGAGTTGTACAGATCCAGACGGATCCCAGCTGGGATCATGAAGTCGGTGCCGAGAATCAAATCGACTCCGGCATGATGAGGCATTATCCATACTTCAAATTCGTATGCCACTTCCCAGCCGAGTGTCACCTTCACTACTGCTCTTGACGTTGTCACCATTCTGTCTTTACTTATTCCTTGTATGTCGATTCGCTTATCTCGGCTGGCCACTCTTGAGACGCAGTTTCCTCGCGAAGTATTCACTTATCGCCGAGACATTTGCTCCGGTATCCAATAATATCTTGGTCCTTCGGTCGTTCACTGCACCCAATACGAGAGCTCTCATTCTAACTCGGCGATCAAACGTCTGTGCTGACCACCATCCCAGCCGTTCTTCCGGAAGCAGCTTTATAATTCTGGTACGATGCACAGCCTGGTCTGACTGCCGAGTTACACTTGCAATCGCTCGGTGGTTATCATCTAACTCACCGAGCTCACGTTCAATTCCGTCGATTTCACACATCCAATTGCCATCCCCGCTTCTTCCCTCGGGCCGTCCTGCTTTGCATCCGAAGGCAAACAAGAAGTTCGCCTCAACTGCAGGTTCAGCTGACTGTGGCAGCCCGGCATATTCCAACCCAGTCAGTGTTGGCGGGCCGCCGAGTTTAAATCACTCGGCGTGTAAAGGTTTTGCAGGTCTTAAGGCACTTGCGACTTGTCGACAGAGTTTTTCACGGACGCAGCCAGCTTCTCATATTGACACAACAGCTCGCACTGGCCGCCTTCATGGACTTGTCTGCAGAATTTGCAGCGTCGCCGACAGTAGTGAGCCGAGTGCCCCATTCTTCCACAAGCTGCACAAGGTCCACGCTGTGAGTTGTCGCGTGATCCATCTCCACGGCTCGACTGTTCTCGTTGGTTGTACGGTCGCGGAGGTCGGTTCGCTGAGTTTCCCCAACTTCGATTCGAGCCATTCTGGTCTCCCGCCGAGTTCTCTCGGCGGTCCGGTGTATTTCCCTTATCATTGGAAACGCCGGCGTCTATGTAGTCGTCGTCTTCCGCTGAGTCGTGTCCTCCAGACTGGTCCTTATCATCTCATTCGTCTTCGGAGTTGTACGGACTCGGCGGGTTCTGATCGAGGAGTTCTTCCCCGTCAGAGTCAGCGTCAACGACAGTGACTCGGCGGTCGCGGTTCTCTTCCTTGCGACTGCGCTTCTCATCTCGACGTCCATCTTGGCGTTCATCGCGACGGGTTTGATCCTTCCGCTTGTCGTCTAGGCCTCGTAACGACCACGAGCCAGTCGCGTTGCTTCTTGCGCGAGGATC
>NW_003303676.1:8623-16120 GCF_000142945.1 Phytophthora infestans T30-4 | reverse complement strand
TTCTCTTCACTCTTCTCTTTCTCTTATCTTCCTCTTACCTTGGTTTGCTGGCACCTATAAAAACAAGCACACACTCCTGTTCCCGGGTCGCGGCACCAGTTGTGGTGTAGTATAACACACAAATACCGTCATATTTGGATTCATTACACAAACCACAACGAATCGCCGAGTTAGGTCGGCGGTTGTATGGCCTGCGCAGAGGGTGGTCCCCTCGCGGTCCGGCCCTTCCGGGACAGACGAGTGGCTCGCTTCCACCCGGTTCCGACTAACCAAGTCAGATCACTTCCGAGGCTCCGCCGAGTTTGGTTCGGCTGAGCTCGTTCACAAACTCTGTGCCCTCCACCAAAGGATGGACGACGGCGCGCGAGCGCTTTTATAGGTCACCGAGCGCAGAGGCTGCTCAGCCAGAAGTGTTACGGCACCCGGGCTATCCGACGTACCGGCCCGCTGAGTGTGCGGGGCTTTCTTTCGCGCGTAGCGAGACTTTGTCCTACCCGGACCGACCTAATCTCTTGGCGCTACCAGCCAATACCCTACAAGCTATGCCTCTCGAGTATTGACGGCAGGCATAATCCAGCCCTATGCAGGGACTTACCGGAAAAGTGTACACGTGTCTTGGACTAGGCAAATTCGGCTCTGTTATCTTCTGGGAGCTTTTTCGGCTCTCCCTATTTAATCCTATGCTTCTTATACAAATATCTAGTGAAATGTAGTCGTTTCGGATCTCTACCGACCCTTCAGCTGGGTTCAGGCGACCGTTGAGCTCAGCGGCTATCCGGATAGCATATCCGGACAAATCGCCGAGTACTTACCGTGATCCTTTGTTCCTAAGCTCTGGGTTATCAGACCGAGCCGATTCTTGATCTAAAGTAGGTTGGCGTATGGTCGAATCTGAAAATCCCTACACCACAGTACCGCCTTCCCCTAGTTCATGGTCGCCACCTCCTACACCAGCGGCTTCCTCAACTCCCGCCGTGGTCGACCTCAGCGGTGACCAGAGTGACGTGGACATGGTGGATGCTGGTCCAAGTAGTGTCTTGTCGGTTCAAGAAACTGCCACCGAGTCTTCGGGTAAAGACGTGAACCCTGGGATCACGACGATGCTCCCGGTCTTCCTGACGCACCTTCTCCCCCGCCTCAGGGTCCTCCCGATGTGGCCAAGCCCTAGCTTCGACGATCTCTCCTTCTCCAGCAGACATACGTGCCGCTGAAGAGGCCTTACGTGAGGCCGAGCAATTTCGACTCATGTTCGGCTCATGTAATGAAGGAGAATAATCAGACCATACTGTCCCACAAGGCAAGTCTGCTTTTTCGTCTGCTGCGACGTCTAAGACAGTTGAAGTCTCGGGAGTGGTTTCTACAGCAGGGCCTCCCCCTGTTGAAGCTGTTCCACATGCCTTCGTGTCTTCAGAGCCGGCTCCGACAGTTCCGACAGCTGCCGTGCCAAGCGTTTCTTCGCCCGACCTTTCGATGGAGATTGATGACGATGGAGACGTTAATGATGATCGTGGAGATAACGTGGATGACGATGAACTTTTGGTGGATGATTCTCCTGATGGTCCAAGTGGTGGCGGTGATGTTAAGCCACCTACCGAGCATTCAAGCACAGTCGATGACGAATTTGTCGAAGACTCCGACGGCAACTTGAGCGGTCTTGGCCCTGCTCGGCCTCCGACTCCTCCTCGGCCAAATCCTTCGCCGATGGTCACTTCTCCGATCATAGTCGGTGGTCCGCCTCCTCCGTCCTCGGCAAGCCACCAAGCACCACCATCTTTACCTCCTGTTCCGGTGTCTCCTCGTCCGATCTCTTGGACTCTCGATGCTGGGCCTGGGCGCAAGATCACGGCCACCTACACTTCGGTGCCGCGTCGTGGTGGTGCACCGTCGGCTGAGCCGTTACCTCACCGCGTGTTTCCTGGTGCTCGCCCTACGGTGCCGGCTTCGTCCACCTTGCCACCGTGGGTCCTTCCGTACTTGGACTTAGAGTTTGTCGACGCCGGTGCCAACAAGTGTTTCGAACGACTCTTGAGCATAACCCTTCCCGAACCAGCTGGTGAGGTGACCGTACGTACAACGTTGGAGAGTCTCCAAGCGTGCTTCGACTATTCGCATCCTAAATACCCGTACCAGCAGCTTCGGCAGCTCTACCCTCTTCAAGCGTGTCTCTTCGACACCGTCGACTTCGATCCAAGCGTCTCCATCTCAAAGCGTGCTCCGATTGAGACTCGTCTCAAGATGATCTGGGGACCTTCGGGGTGACGGCGGCAAGCAAGGTGACCTCGGGTTCGCGTTATGGGAGCGTCTCCACTGGCTTTCGTTGGCTGGCATTGAGCGAGGTCTCGTTGAAGAAGCCACGAGGGTCGGCCACGACAAGGAGCTCTTAAAGAAACTGAGAGCTCTGTTGAAGAAGCTCTTCAGTGAGCGCGACCGTCGTGCCGATCGTCTCCGTAACAAGTACCGAGAACAGTACATGGCGTGGAGTAGCGACTCGGTTTCCTCCGGTACCTCCGACACGCCGTTCATTCGTCATGAGCTGCTTTTGAAGCCATCGAAGCCATGGTACCCGATCGAGAACCTCCCGTTCGCACCTCGGACATCTGACTAGCTTTCCGAAATTCCGGCTCTCAATGCTCGTCAGCCCTGGCGTACTGGATGGATGAACGCGCCGCATCATCACCCGTACAACACCACGTACTTCCCGTGCCAGCGTAATCCGGAGCTCTTCAATCCTCGTGGTACGCGTTTCGTGGATGTGTACCGAGGCGTGATCGTTGACCCGTCTCTCGATTCAATCGAACTTATTCCGATCTGGCGTTCGTTATTTGACTCGCCACCGGTTACTCCACGTCCCGCTCTGGCTGCTGCTCCCGTTGAAGCCGGTGCCGAGGATTCGCATGGTCCGGTTGCGGCTCCAGCTTCCGAGGTTCAGGTTCCCGATGAAGAGGAGAAGGAGAGTGAGAACTCAACTTCGTTGGCACTCTTGGCCACCGCTGCCCGGCAATTGGAGTCACTTTGAATCCTCGCTGCAGGCTCCATGACGTTCTCCAACATTTCAGCTAACGGTTGAGGGGTCCAGCGAAGTTTCGTTTTCAGTGGTCGCTCCCCGGTCGGCATTCATGTTTTCTTATTCTTAATCCACTTCCACAGCGTAATCATGTTCATATTGTTCTTCAAATGCATATACAAAAAAATGTTGGAGTACCTTGTTTCATCTGTTACCAAAGGCTGCATCGCCCTGTGGACAGTTCACACGTGATCCAGTCACGCTAGCCTTCGTTCGCCACTTGTGCCATCTGCAGCGGATTTTCGCTCTTCTTGGATCACAAATAGTCGTACAGCAGACCTCCACATGACAAGTTGGATGATGGTTCCCAAGTTAGATCTTCATAACCAACCCACTTGACTTTGAACTCGCGAACAGCACGCTCCGTGCTCGTCGACAGTGGTGTTCTGTCGTCGAGGATGGCCTCGACCTCGTATTCACTGGCAACTTGATCTGGTTCCCAGCTGTCTTCAGGCAACAGCTCCTCGTCGAAATCGAGTCTTGCTTCATTGGTCGCGTCTAGTACCAACCGAGTGTTCGGTCGACTGTTGAATTCGTTAACAGCCTTGAGTCTTGACACATGCACCACTGGGTAGAAGCGATACCCACTTCGGTCTGGCAGTTCCAGCTCGTACGCAAACTCTTCCACCTTGTGCTTAATCCGAAAAGGTCCATGCCACCGATGAGCTAATTGCTTCGTCAAGCCCGGTTTGACGCGTTCCATGTACAACCATGCCCGGCTCCCAATATCAAAAAGAGATCTCGATGGGGCTCCTGCAGGATCATCTGTCTCTTCCGAAGCTTCTGGAAGGGTCCACCGAGTGTTCATTACACTTGGCTGAGGTACAGCGGCTTTTTCCAGCCGACGCAGGGCATCATTATGTTTTTTAGCCCTTTCGCTCCATTTCTACAGCCTGATAATCTTTGACAATATGAGGGCGACCTCATGTTGTCGATTGATCTCCACGCCGCCACGCCAGTGCGTCGGACTGCTGCTGAGTCCTCCGTTTGAGTGATGACAACATCGCCGCAACGTCGACTGCGCATCCCAACCATGAACGAAGGTAGAACGGTGATTCCTTCCCTTGTAGTGTCCTGAAAGGTATTAATAGCGAATACCCAGCTTCTCTGCGATTTCGTCCCCAATCTTGCTGTAGAGAGTCTTCCGCGTACACCCGTACGGAACCCATCACCGACTTCACCGAGCGTTCTTGCTGTCCATTAGCCTGTGGCCGATAGCTCAAAGTCGCTCGTGATCTTGACTGCATCATCTCTGCAAATGCTTGGAACACCTCGCTCATGAAGCGTAGGTCGCGGTCGTGCCTGATCAAAGATGGTGCTCCGAACCGTCGGTACACACATTCTTAGAACACTTGAGCGGCACTCAGCGCCGTTGTATCCGACATAGCCTTGGCAATAACGAATCCCGTGAACGAGCACTGAATTAGGAACAACGCAGTGTTGCCCCTGCGAGAGTTCGGTAGTGGGATCACAAAATTCATCGAGACAATCTGGAAAGGTCGCTCGGCTAGTACGTTGCCAGGCGAGTATCCACGAAGCTGCGGACGGCTTTTACTCGAGCTGCAATCTGGACATGACTTCACATGCTTCTCCACATCAGCGTACAAGCCGATCCAATAATAATTGGACTTAACGCTGGAACGTTCTCACCACACCTTGGTGCCCACCTTCCAGCGAGTCGTGACAGTTCTGTAGGACCTCTTAAAAACATCGTTGTCGGTACCACAAGCCGCAGCTTGGTCTCTTTATGCCAACCGTGGTCGTACCGACGATTCAATCCAAGATAGTGAAGCACGCCGTCTTCTGATAACACGAACCGGTCAGCTTACTTCTAGGCATCTCGAGCTTCTTTGTAACTCAGCTCTTCTGCTTGGCCCTGAAGCACCTTCTTGATGTTAGACCACTTCTGCTCCTCATCTTGTGCCACCATTATCCGTCTGCGTCGTTCACGCTGTATTGATACCGGGTCAACATCTTCCGCATCGGGAAACGCCGCTGGTACAGTCTTGTGAGGATGGTCTGGCAAATCTTCAACGATTGAATCTTCGGTGGACGCCTCTCGTCGTTCTTCATGCTATTCTGAGTGCTTGAGACATCCTCCGAGTGTTCATCTGCAAACCTGACGCGTTTCTTGGCTTTCGTCTGTCGCCGAGTCATCACTGCCATATTACCATAATCGCACTTTGGTGAGCTGTAATCAACCACGAAAGTTTCGAACGTTTTCCACTTTGAAGACTCGCTGCCTGACAGTACATGTACTTGACGCTCTGCTCCACGTGACGAAACATCTACCGAGTCTTCATCCGGTTCGTAGATCATTTCCTGGATGCGATTCAGTGACGCTAATTCCGACTTGCGAGTTTCAGCCAAGATGACCCGACTGACTGTTGATTCCAGCGCTTCAGTGGCTAACGCATCCGCGGCAGCGTTGAATTCTCGTACAACGTGGAGATATTTAACTGATCGAAGCTTGGCCGTGCGTTCCTTGTGAGTATTCAGCAGCGCTAGCAAAGTTTCCTTCCTGCATGCGATCGCCCTAGTGATTGTTGAATCGCGAGCCTTGAGTCACCACCGATGACTAAATCCTCGGCACCGTGCGCAATAGCAGCCTTGACACCGTTTATCATTCCTGTATACTCTGCCTCATTCACCGTGGTGGCCGAGAGGTAAGCGTTTGCAGCAATCACTACCTTCCAGTCAGGAAGGCCCCACAGCACCCATGAACAACTCCCTTAGCCACCGTACTTCTCTGTCTTCGCTGATCCTTAAAAAGACATGATGAATCCACTGTAATTACGGGGAAGCCTGGCGTACAGCAACGCGGGGTACATCCGAATAGTCGGAGAGCCCTTGTTCGGAGGTGCCACCGGCCCGAGTGAGTCTTCCAGGTCGACAAAGCTCGTGATGCTTGACTGCAGTAGCTGCGCGAAGGCGACATCTTTCTCCTTCATGCGCTGCACCTTCAAATGCCACTGCGAAAGCAGTACAGCGAACTGGACCGCGCGTCTGAAGAGAGACTTCGACTTGTGCACCCACTCCAGCGTCGAGAATCGTGTATAGACATGAAGCGTCTTTCCCTCCAGCTGGACGTAACAGATCTTCAACAGCTGAAGTAACGCCAAAACTTCCTTCTCCGCAGGATGGTAGTTCATCTCGGATTCCTTGAGCACACGACCGAGGAATCGTACGGGGTGCAACTTGCCTTCGTGTTCTTGCATTAGCGTAGTGCTCAACGCCCATTCATTCGCAAAGAGCATGACATGAACTTCTTTCGACCGATCGAAGTGCCTGAGGATGGGTGAATGTGAAACACTCGTCTTCAATTTTTCGAAGGAACGACGTGCCACAGAAAGGCCACCTTCAACGGCAAAGTCTTCATCCTTACGCTGGTACAGCGCCGCACCGTAGACCGCAAAGTCTTGAATGAAGCGGCTGTAGTAATTAACCGCTCCAAGAAACGACTGCATGCCCTTCTTACTCGTTGGAAACGAAAGCTCGGTAATGGCCGCAAGCTTCTTCGGATCAGCCCTGATACCTTCTGGTAAAATGTCATGCGGCAGAAAGTCCACCTTGGGCTGGCAGAAGATGATCTTGGTGAAACTAATGCTGATCCGACACTGTGCAAATCTTGCCATCAATCGGTCCAGCGTTGCCAGGCAGCGGTCGAAATCCTCGCCACCGAAGCAAATATCATCCACAAACGATCGTCGACCAAACACAGGTACCAGCGATGATTCGTCTGGCCCCCCGTTCGTAAACATGTCAGCGTCGGGGCTGCTGACGAGCTGTAGAACAGGGTCGGCCTCCACCGGTGCTTCGCGGTCTGCCGCGAACTTCGTTTGAAAGGAACCCTCGGTGCTTGGCCCACGACGTTCCTTGGCCTGTTCTTCAGCTAAACGCATCTTCTCCGAGTATTCAAACCAACCTCCTTTAGCGCCATGGGTAGCACTCGAGATCGGTCAACAGATCGTTGACTAGCGGCATTGCATACTCCATGATTGCGGTGATAGCATTCAGCATCTTGTATTCAATGAAGAGCCGGATGTCCAGCCCGTTCTTTTTCATCACAATAACGATTGGCGATGCCCATGACTGTCTGAAAAGACAATCAATCCTGCCGCAACAAAGCGCGCAGCAGCTCGTTCACTTTACCGAGAAATCGTAACGGCACGCGTCGGGCACGCTATTTAATTGGGGCGTGCCCCTGCGTGTCGATATCGCATACCGCGCCGTAGGCTGGCGGCGACAGTGCGTTACCACTAGCAATCAGAATGAGTTCGTGGTTCTTCGGCGTTGCGACCAGACGTTCTCGGCGATCGGGCGACAGCTGAAGATCAGCAACATTGGACGCATTGGAGTCTATTGTCGTGTTGATTTCTTCTATAAGGTCCGGAAGGAAGGCCACCCCCTTGCGAAGTCTTCCAGACCGATGT
>NW_003303676.1:0-7822 GCF_000142945.1 Phytophthora infestans T30-4 | reverse complement strand
TCCTGGCTGTCACCCCAGACGCCAGACAGGCTTCCACTCGTTCACGTTCCTCCATGATTAGTGCCCAACGTTCTGCTTACGTCAGACGATCACTAGAGTCCACTAGTGAGTCTTCCAGAGGCCATGCTAGCACCTCACTGGGTTCTGGATAGTCCGGTCGTTCAACTGCCGAAGGCTGGGTTGCAAGCCATTGCTCGTAGATTTCACATTCACGCTGAAAGAGCTCGCGGTCTCTGCAACCTTCGAAGGTCAACACTTGCCAGTCTTGGTACTTCTTAGAATCCAAACGCACATAGCCGTCACCTCGCGGCAAATCCCCATCTGGAATCCACATCGCGATCGAGTCGTGTGCTGGTAGGTACACAGTTCGGTCGGACACGTTGGTCAACCGAATCCTCTGAGGCCGTCCACGTCGAAACCTCGTCACTGACGGGATTAACTTGTTCGTTCGACGAGCCCACAGTACGTGTTCCTCCAGTCCGACTTGACGCTTCGCTAGTCAATATTCTCGCCACTCGTGCGCTTGAATGTCCAAACGCTCAGGTGGCCCGGCGTTAACATGTGAGCCGTACTCTTCGCTGTCAATCATGTTCTTGGTCTTGATCAGTGGAATTTGAATTTCGTGCGGTACTTGCGCCGCGCCGTGAAAGAGGTCCAACCGGATCCCAGCTGGGATCATAAAGTCGGTCCCGAGTACCACGTCGACGCCTGCACTATGCGCCATTACCCACATCTCGAATTCGTACACCATCTCCCGAGCGTAATCTTGACGCACGCTCGTCGCGTCGTAGACACCTTGCCTTCGTTGATTCCTTGAATGTCAATGCGGCGTCCGTGATCGGGTACATCTCGGAGTCGCAACTTCTCGGCAAAGGCGTCAGTGATCACACTAACGTTCGCTTCTGTGTCGAGGTAGATCCTCGTTCGCTGGTCGTTCCCAGCGCCTTGCACCAGAGCTCTCATTCTGATCCGTCGGTCGAATTTCTTGGCCGACCACCACCCCTGTCTCTCGCCAGGGTTCAGCTTCATCATCTTGGAGTGACCCTTGGGCTCGTCTCGCGCTGCACTCGAAACCAAGCCGAACGAACCCTGGTGTCCTCATCAGCATCAGCACACTCCATTTTCTCTCCAACACCTCCACCGAGAATTCTTCTCCTCTCCTTTTCATTTTCCGTCGCATTCACGCTTGTTATATAATCATCAGACCATTCACTCTGCCCCATGAAAGCAAAGATACACTCTGCTTCCATTGAAGGCTCGGTTAGCTGTGGCAGCCCGATAGGGACCAACCCAGTTGTAGTTGGCGGGCTGCCTAGTTTAAAAGACGTTCTTGAACGACGGCCTTGAGCTCTGACGGGAGTTCTTCCTTCGTGCCGTTAGTGCGCACGAATTTGGCAAGGTCTTGGAAGTTGCGGAAAAGTTCGCATTGTCCAGCATCGTGGAGCTGCTTGCAGAACTTGCGTCGCTTGTTACAGTAATGGGCGGAGTGACTCATGCCACCGCACACCGCGCATGGTCCATACTGTGGGCGTCGGTTGTCGCGGTTGAAGTCACGTCGACCGCGTTGGTCCTGATTGAACCCACGGTCACCACCTCGGCGATCTTGATTGAAGCCATTATGCCCTTCTTACTCGTTGGAAACGAAAGCTCGGTAATGGCCGCAAGCTTCTTCGGATCAGCCCTGATACCTTCTGGTAAAATGTCATGCGGCAGAAAGTCCACCTTGGGCTGGCAGAAGATGATCTTGGTGAAACTAATGCTGATCCGACACTGTGCAAATCTTGCCATCAATCGGTCCAGCGTTGCCAGGCAGCGGTCGAAATCCTCGCCACCGAAGCAAATATCATCCACAAACGATCGTCGACCAAACACAGGTACCAGCGATGATTCGTCTGGCCCCCCGTTCGTAAACATGTCAGCGTCGGGGCTGCTGACGAGCTGTAGAACAGGGTCGGCCTCCACCGGTGCTTCGCGGTCTGCCGCGAACTTCGTTTGAAAGGAACCCTCGGTGCTTGGCCCACGACGTTCCTTGGCCTGTTCTTCAGCTAAACGCATCTTCTCCGAGTATTCAAACCAACCTCCTTTAGCGCCATGGGTAGCACTCGAGATCGGTCAACAGATCGTTGACTAGCGGCATTGCATACTCCATGATTGCGGTGATAGCATTCAGCATCTTGTATTCAATGAAGAGCCGGATGTCCAGCCCGTTCTTTTTCATCACAATAACGATTGGCGATGCCCATGACTGTCTGAAAAGACAATCAATCCTGCCGCAACAAAGCGCGCAGCAGCTCGTTCACTTTACCGAGAAATCGTAACGGCACGCGTCGGGCACGCTATTTAATTGGGGCGTGCCCCTGCGTGTCGATATCGCATACCGCGCCGTAGGCTGGCGGCGACAGTGCGTTACCACTAGCAATCAGAATGAGTTCGTGGTTCTTCGGCGTTGCGACCAGACGTTCTCGGCGATCGGGCGACAGCTGAAGATCAGCAACATTGGACGCATTGGAGTCTATTGTCGTGTTGATTTCTTCTATAAGGTCCGGAAGGAAGGCCACCCCCTTGCGAAGTCTTCCAGACCGATGTTGTTAGCTGGATGCTCGCAGAAATCACTTCTTGTGTCCTCCGTTGCTTCATTTCCTTTGGCTGTTAACACGCGAGCAACCGACATGTACGTCTCGTCCAAAGTCGCGACGGACTGTTTCCTCGACTCAACGTCGGCACCCGCTTCGATTTGAACACCCGGTACTGGGTCCATCTCCTTCCCCGCCTGGTTTCCAATCTCTGGGCCACCTACCGAGGCTTTGTTCGCAATATTGAGTGCGCAGGCCGCCGACATATTGGGCTGTTGACTTTTGTTCAACGCATCGGCTGACCTTTGGCTTGACAGTTCGGCATTCTCACAGCGAACACCCGGTGCCGGTTTCATCACCTTCAGCGTGACGTCTGCATCCTCGGGATCAACCACCGATGATTCGTACGCAAATTTGGCCGCGCACAAGGGCGGGACAACTTCGTGTAGACGGGTGTATCCATCTGATCCAGTGCTGTTACTTTTGTTTCCGTTGTCACCAAAGACTCAAAACGAACACTCGTTGGCGTATGCACAACGTTTACCGAGCTCAGTATCTCGTGTGTACGCGCTACCGAGGCCTCGTTCGCATTATTGCCTCCGCCATGGGTTGTCGTTTAAAGGTCCAAAGGTTCTTCGGAAGGCTGACCATCAGCCGAGTCCCTGGCTGTCACCCCAGACGCCAGACAGGCTTCCACTCGTTCACGTTCCTCCATGATTAGTGCCCAACGTTCTGCTTACGTCAGACGATCACTAGAGTCCACTAGTGAGTCTTCCAGAGGCCATGCTAGCACCTCACTGGGTTCTGGATAGTCCGGTCGTTCAACTGCCGAAGGCTGGGTTGCAAGCCATTGCTCGTAGATTTCACATTCACGCTGAAAGAGCTCGCGGTCTCTGCAACCTTCGAAGGTCAACACTTGCCAGTCTTGGTACTTCTTAGAATCCAAACGCACATAGCCGTCACCTCGCGGCAAATCCCCATCTGGAATCCACATCGCGATCGAGTCGTGTGCTGGTAGGTACACAGTTCGGTCGGACACGTTGGTCAACCGAATCCTCTGAGGCCGTCCACGTCGAAACCTCGTCACTGACGGGATTAACTTGTTCGTTCGACGAGCCCACAGTACGTGTTCCTCCAGTCCGACTTGACGCTTCGCTAGTCAATATTCTCGCCACTCGTGCGCTTGAATGTCCAAACGCTCAGGTGGCCCGGCGTTAACATGTGAGCCGTACTCTTCGCTGTCAATCATGTTCTTGGTCTTGATCAGTGGAATTTGAATTTCGTGCGGTACTTGCGCCGCGCCGTGAAAGAGGTCCAACCGGATCCCAGCTGGGATCATAAAGTCGGTCCCGAGTACCACGTCGACGCCTGCACTATGCGCCATTACCCACATCTCGAATTCGTACACCATCTCCCGAGCGTAATCTTGACGCACGCTCGTCGCGTCGTAGACACCTTGCCTTCGTTGATTCCTTGAATGTCAATGCGGCGTCCGTGATCGGGTACATCTCGGAGTCGCAACTTCTCGGCAAAGGCGTCAGTGATCACACTAACGTTCGCTTCTGTGTCGAGGTAGATCCTCGTTCGCTGGTCGTTCCCAGCGCCTTGCACCAGAGCTCTCATTCTGATCCGTCGGTCGAATTTCTTGGCCGACCACCACCCCTGTCTCTCGCCAGGGTTCAGCTTCATCATCTTGGAGTGACCTTGGGCTCGTCTCGCGCTGCACTCGAAACCAAGCCGAACGAACCCTGGTGTCCTCATCAGCATCAGCACACTCCATTTTCTCTCCAACACCTCCACCGAGAATTCTTCTCCTCTCCTTTTCATTTTCCGTCGTGTTCACCCTTGTTACGTATTTACCAGGCCATTCACTCTGCCCCATGAAAGCAAAGATACACTTTGCTTCCATTGAAGGCTCGGTTAACTGTGGCAGCCCGATAGGGACCAACCCAGTTGTAGTTGGCGGGCTGCCTAGTTTGAATGACGTTCTTGAACGACGGCCTTAAGCTCTGGCGGGAGTTCCTCCTTCGTGCCTTTAGTGCGCACGAATTTGGCAAGGTCTTGCAAGTTACGGAAAAGTTCACATTGTCCAGCATCGTGGCGTTGTTTGCGGAACTTGCATCGCTTGTTACAGTAGTGGGTGGAGTGAGTCATGCCACCGCACACCACGCATGGTCCGTACTGAGGTCGTCGGTTGTCGCGCTTGAAGTCACGTCGACCGCGTTGGTCCTGATTGAACCCACGGTCACCACCTCGGCGATCTTGATTGAAGCCATTCTCGCGATCAGGCGTGTTTCCACGTGGTTGACGGCTGTCTGAACGTGAGTAGGTGCCTTCAACAGCTTCACGGCGCTCATTTTCGTTAGCGGCGGCAAGGTATCGGTCATTTTCATACGATGAGAAATCACCGTCCGTATTATCGGGCTGTAAGTCGTTGTACTCGTCTTGGACATCGTTGTAAGCGTTCGGATCTTCGTTTCAATACTCGGTGCCCCCTTTAGCAGCTTCAATGAGCGTCACTCTTGGTTTGTTGCGGTTGTCATCGCGGCGACGGTCATCACGCCGATTGTTGCGGGCGTACCCATCGTCGCGTCGCGCGTCACGACTCTTGGAGTATCGGTACTCACTGTCACGCTTGGCCATTCTCTCCTTGCCC
This sequence comes from Phytophthora infestans T30-4, assembly GCF_000142945.1. Classification (NCBI taxonomy): domain Eukaryota; phylum Oomycota; class Peronosporomycetes; order Peronosporales; family Peronosporaceae; genus Phytophthora; species Phytophthora infestans. The sequence continues at coordinate 2,593 of NW_003303676.1, read as the reverse complement.
TTGAGAACATCTTCGATGATCGAGCTCGTGAATGTCGGCGACTCGAGCGTGGTAAAGGCTCTCCGCCAGCTTGTTATCATCGCATGCTGCCAGGAACTGCTGTACGTGTTCTTTCGCGTCGCGACCACTCTTCTTAAAGTGTAGACGGGCGGTCCGAGCGTAGCCATTCAGCCTGTTTATGTAGTCGCACCGATGTTCATTACGTTCCCGCTTGGCAGAGTAGTAGCGTGACAGTGCCGTCTGAGTGAACTGTGAGCAGTAGTAGCGGATGAACGCATCGCTCAGCAGCTTCCACTTGCGCTTCGTCTTCTTCGGAAGTTGACGAAACCAATGAATGGCTCCGTTCCGGAGACTTAGCTCAAATGGGATGCACCATTTATCGGCATCTGTGTGGGTTCCAGTCATTTCATAGATGAACCCATGGAGCCACTGCATACAGTTCTCGCTCTTGTTGCGAGAGCCTGAGAACGGCGTGATGCGATCCAATGGTCGGTGCGAAGCCATTTCAATCCTCGGTGTCGGGTCCACGTCGTTCAGCGTCGCCAGCTCATTCATCTGACGCATCAACTCGACTTGAGGATCTTCCTCGTCGAATGTACGCACCAAAATGTCATCGTCACTGGACGAACCATCGCTGTCGACTTGACGACGTCCGGCACCACCTTTGGGAGCTCGTGGACCACCTCGGCGACCGAACGAACCCTCGTTGCCAGCGTAAACACGCTGCATACGGCTCTTCGAACGTGGCGTAACCATGTGCGAGTCTTGAAAGTTCGGTGAAGCTTCGGTAGTGCCAAAGGCACCACGCTCAGCTCCACGCTTGCTCGGAGGAGTACGAACGAGTCGTTGGGGTGTCGGCGGCAGTGGAATCGTGGACGGATCTTCATCCTGAACGATCGTTCGACTCACAGGCTGCTTTCCAGCGTTGATGCCCAACCGCGCCAAACGCCTTCCGAAGCTTCTTCTTCCATTTCTGGAGAGCAGCTCCGGCTCCATGAGGACTCCAATCTTGGAGTGATATCGTCGATGGGTACGTCACATTCTCGAAGCCCAGCGACAACAGTAGCGAAACTAAATCCTCGGCAACTTGACTGGTCAACAACGAGTTGACTGGGTATTGAAGCTCCTGCGCAAGCGCAGACCAGTCGGCTTTTCTCTTGGGGATGGGCTTGAACAGCTGCATCCACTCATCATTCTGCATCAGCGCTTGTACGCGGTCGAAAACGCGCTTGGCGGCTGGTGTATCACCGTTGATAGGTGGGCGAGGTGCCTTCAGCAGTGCTGAACGCTTTGCACTCGCCACCGAAGGTTTAGAGCCCTCGGTCCCATCGTCATAATCTTCATAGGCCGGTTCCGGTCCTGCTACGTCATCTAGCTCGTCGGCGAGGTTCCTCGAAAGGGACTTGGTCGTCCGCTCAGCCCTGATGACAGCGTGGCCGTCTCCGGTGCCGCTGCGCCTGGCTCTGGAGCCGGCGTCTTGTCTTCGTAATCTTCAGAATCGTGGGCGTCAGGACCGATGTCCGCCTCGTCGTCAAACCTCACCGACAGCTCGGTGGTGGCTGCAAAGCGCGCAGCCGGGCTTGAACGCTCGTTGCGAGCCCCGTTAGACTTGGCAGGCGTAGCTGGTACCGTCGGTTGTCCTTTCGCCATGTTTCTTGTTTTCTTTTCTTGTTCTTCTTATCTTGGTAGCTCGTAAACTGGAAGGCCATACAAACAGTTTACAATGGTCACAATCTGTTCCCGGGTCGCAGCACCAGTTGTGGTGTTGGAATTCGCACGTGAACGCTAGCTACAAATGCAGTTAGGCCGTTCCCACAACATTACGTCTACTGGGATAGTAAACGATCGCTCGGGCGGACCTGAAGACCCCAGTTCTGCCCTTGCACCGGATCAAACTGGACCTTGTAAACTACTTATATAGGCCAACCAGTAAAATAAGAACACGCTACTAGCACGAGCAAAGCTTATAGGTGTTATGAATCCTCGTGGTCCCAACAGCGGAAGGGTACCAGGCACGGGTAAGCCTTTTACGAGGTCACCGAGTCTTCAACACTCGGTTGGAAGAATAAAAGGGATGCAATACAAGCAATCCCAGTCGTGCAAATAGGCAACAATAAGCCGTCACGTAAAACCTCCCGAAAGTAATCGGCCAAAATACACAGTCTCTTGGCCTTGACGGATGAGCCCTCGCTACAGAGCTTCGAGCTCACCGACAGGCATAACACACTCAAACAAGCTTGACCAGACGCTTACCTTGAAGCCGGACGTCGCTCTGTGTGCTTGAGTGGAAATTATGTTCTGTATTTATGTTTATCCTTTCGGGTCTATTCCTAATAAGAAGTCCTTATCAGGTATACAGATATCAAGTGAACAATGATCCGTTATGGATTTTCTTGCACGCCAAGCGTCGTCTGCACCGTCGCATGAGTATCTTTAACGGTTCGCGCCCTGTCCCAGACGGTGAACGTGCCTTCAAAGGGTCGCTGAGGCTTCCGCGAACTCATCCCAACCGCCACTTGCCAGCGCCGTTATCATTCCCGACGGAGGTGACACTGGAGATGATGAAGAACAAGACTCTGAATCTCCCTCAACT
>NW_003303675.1:489469-492161 GCF_000142945.1 Phytophthora infestans T30-4 | reverse complement strand
TGTTCTTCCAGCCCGACTTGACGCTTTGCTAGTCGATACTCTCGCCACTCGTGCGCTTGAATGTCCAACCGCTCGGGTGGCCCGGCGTTAACATGGGAGCCGTATTCTTCGCTGTCGATCATGTTCTTGGTCTTTATCAGCGGGATTTGGACTTCGTGCGGTAATTGCGCCGCGCCGTGGAACAGGTCCAACCGGATCCCAGCTGGGATCATAAAGTCGGTCCCGAGTACCACGTCGACGCTTGCACTATGCGCCATTACCCACATCTCGAACTCGTACACCATCTCCCATCCGAGCGTAATCTTGACGCACGCTCGTCGCGTCGTAGACACCTTGCCTTCGTTGATTCCTTGAATGTCAATGCGGCGTCCGTGATCAGGTACATCTCGGAGTCGCAACTTCTTGGCAAAGGCGTCAGTGATCACACTAACGTTCGCTCCTGTGTCGAGGAGAATCTTTGTTCGCTGGTCGTTCACTGCGCCTTGCACCAGAGCTCTCATTCTGATCCGTCGGTCGAATTTCTTGGCCGACCACCACCCCTGTCTCTCGCCAGGGTTCAACTTCATCATCTTGGAGTGACCCTTGGTCTCGTCTCGCGCTGCACTCGAAACCAAGCCGAGCGAACCCTCGCTGGTGCCCTCATCAGCATCAGCACACTCCCCTCTCTCTCCAACACCTCCACCGAGGACTCCTTTTCATTTTCCGTCGCGTTCACACTTGTTACGTAATTATCAGGCCATTCACTCTGCCCCATGAAAGCAAAGATACATTCTGCTTCCATTGAAGGCTCGGTTAACTGTGGCAGCCCGATAGGGACCAACCCAGTTGTAGTTGGCGGGCTGCCTAGTTTAAATGACGTTCTTGAACGACGGCCTTGAGCTCTGGCGGGAGTTCCTCCTTCGTGCCTTTGGTGCGCACAAATTTGGCAAGGTCTTGGAAGTTGCGGAAAAGTTCGCATTGTCCAGCATCGTGGAGTTGTTTGCAGAACTTGCATCGCTTGTTACAGTAGTGGGCGGAGTGACTCATGCCACCGCACACCGCGCATGGTCCGTACTGTGGGCGTCGGTTGTCGCGGTTGAAGTCACGTCGACCGCGTTGGTCCTGATTGAACCCACGGTCACCACCTCGGCGATCTTGATTGAAGCCATTATCGCGATCAGGCATGTTTCCACGTGGTTGACGGTTGTCTGAACGTGCGTAGGTGCCTTCAGCAGCTGCACGACGCTCATTTTCGTTAGCAGCGGCGAGGTATCGGTCGTTTTCGTCCAATGAGAAATCACCGTCCGTATTATCAGGCTGAAAGTCGTTGTACTCATCTTGGACATCGTCGTAAGCGTTCGGATCTTCGTTTGAATACTCGGTGCCTCCCTGAGCAGCTTCACGACCTTCTAATTCAGCTAGTAGGTCGTCCACCGTGGCTTCAATGAGTGTCACTCTTGGTTTGATGCGGTTGTCATCGCGGCGACGGTCATCACGCCGGTTGTTGCGGGCGTACCCATCGTCGCGTCGCGTATCACGACTCTTGGAGTATCGGTACTCACTGTCACGCTTGGCCATTCTCGCCTTGCCCTTGAGAACATCTTCGATGATCTCTTCGAGCTCGTGAATGTCGGCGACTCGAGCGTGGTAGAGACTCTCCGCTAGCTTGTCATCGTCGCATGTTGCCAGGAATTGCTGTACGTGTTCTTTCGCGTCGCGACCACTCTTCTCAAAGTGTAGACGGGCGGTCCGAGCGTAGCCATTCAGCCTGTTTATGTAGTCGCACAGATGTTCATTACGTTCCCGCTTGGCGGAGTAGTAACGCGACAGTGCCGTCTGCGTGAACTGCGAGCAGTCGTAGCGGATGAACGCATCGCTCAACAGCTTCCACTTGCGCTTCGTCTTCTTCGGAAGTTGACGGAACCAATGAATGGCTCCGTCCCGGAGACTTAGCTCAAATGGAATGCACCATTTATCGGCATCTGTGTGGGTTCCAGTCATTTCATAGACGAACCCACGGAGCCACTGCATACAGTTCTCGCTCTTGTTGCGAGAGCCTGAGAACGGCGTGATGCGATCCAGCGGTCGGTGCGAAGCCATTTCAATCCTCGGTGTCGGGTCTACGTCGTTCAGCGTCGCTAGCTCATTCATCTGACGCATCAACTCGAGTTGAGGATCTTACTCGTCGAATGTACGCACCAAAATGTCATCATCACTGGACGAACCATCGCTGTCGACTTGACGACGTCCGGCACCACCTTTGGAAGCTCGCGCACCGCCTCGGCGACCGAACGAACCCTCGTTAATTGCGTAAATACGTTGCATACGGCTATCCGAACGTGGCGTAACCATGTGCGAGTCTTGAAAGTACGGTGAAGCTTCGGTAGTGCCAAAGGCACCACGCTCAGCTCCACGCTTGGTCGGAGGAGTACGAACGAGTCGTTGGGGCGTCGGCGGCAGTGGAATCTTAGACGGATCTTCATCTTGAATCATCGGTCGACTCACAGGCTGCTTTCCGCATTGATGCCAACAAGCCGCCAAAACGCCTTCCGGAAGCTTCTTCTTCTTTTTTCTGGAGAAGCAGCTTCCGGCTTCGGTGGTGGAACTCCAATTCCTGGAAGCGACAATCGTCGAATGGGTACGTCTCGTTCTCGAACCCCAAGCGACAACAGTAGCGAAAACTGAATCCTCGGCAACTTGGCTAAGTCGAAAC
>NW_003303675.1:486173-488811 GCF_000142945.1 Phytophthora infestans T30-4 | reverse complement strand
TTCTGCGTATGTACCCACAGTGAACTCTAGCTACAGATGTAGTTAGGATGTTCCCACAAAAATACGTCTACTAGGATAGTAAACGATCGTTCGGGCGGACCTGAAGACCCCAGTTCTGCCCTTGCACCGGGACAAACTGGACCTTGTAAACTACTTATATAGGCCAACCAGTAAAATAAGAACACGCTACTAGCACGAGCAAAGCTAGCAGGTGCTTTGAATCCTCGTGGTCCCAACAGCGGAAGGGTACCAGGCACGGGTAAGCCTTTTACGAGATCACCGAGTGTTCAACACTCGGCTGGAAGAAATAAAGGGGAGGCAATTAAAGCACTCCCAGTCGTGCAAATAGGCAACAATAAGCCGTCACGTAAAACCTCCCGATAATAATCGGCCAATACACAAAGTCTCTTGGCCTTGCCGGATGAACCCTCGCTACAGAGCTTCGAGTTCACCGACAGGCATAACACACTTAAACAAGCTTGACCTGACGCTTACCTTGAAGCCGGACGTCGCTCTGTGTGCTTGAGTGGAAATTCTGTTCTGTATTTAAGCTTACCCTTTCGGGTCTATTGCTAATAAGAAGTCCTAATCAAGTATACAAATATCAAGTGAACAATGATCCGTTATGGATCTTCTTGCATGCCAAGCGTCGTCTGCACTGTCGCATGAGCATCTTTAACGGTCCGCGCCCTGTCCCAGACGGGTAACGTGTCTTCCAAAGGTCGCTGAGTATTCCGCGAACTCATCCCAACCGCCACTGAGGGTTCGTACCGTAGTTGGTCCGCTGAATGCGAATCCGGCCAGTCCATTATTAATAATAAGGACAGCCTGGATTCAGTGACATAGGGCCGTACCCGATATTTGTTGAAAACTCGGAGGTGACGCCGTCGAGTCCCTTGCACCTTGGCGTCTCCGTACATCACCCGACCGAGGGTTCGTCGCTTGAACATCTTGGGCGGTGTCACGTCTTTATCGACGGGTGATAATCCGCAACTACGGAGAAATCACTACACCACACTTGCGTGTTACTGTGTAAATTGAGTTCTGTATTGATATTTAAGCCTATACCTGCATGAAATTATACCTTCTATGTCTTTCACTTGCTAAGTCCCTTACCAGGCTCGGCTGCATGTCCCTTCTTCCCTTGACCAATCATCCCAGCTGTATTATTTTCAGATCCACCGGATCCATGGCGTAATCATTATGGTCACCCTATTATGGGTACACTCATCTGGATCCAGGTCGCTTGGATCCACTTCGCTGTAAGTGCACACTCGTCGGGGATCTGAGCTCTCCAACCATCCATCCTCATCTCGCGACCTTCTGTGATCTCCATTGTCCCACGAAAGTTCGAGATCCACCACATCCATCATCCCTGTACCCTGGATCCAGGTCCTTCTATGCGAGATCCTCCCTCCTTGGATCCGAACTCGGAAGTATGGGATCCGGGGTACCTCGCGGTGGATCCTGACTTCTCGTTAGCTGCGGCTGCTAGATCCACCTTCAGAGGGCACCTACCATCATTCGTTCATAGGATCCACACTCGATCCACCCATATATAGTATATCCCATATCCACCTAAGTGAATCCCGGTAAGGGTGGATCCGAGATAGGTCTTGGTGGATCTTGCCTTCCCTTACATCACTCATACCAGATCCACCGTCATTCCATACGAGGTACTGCTCGTCATGGCTAATCCACCACAGGCAACTTGCATCCGTGTCAGGCAACCCAAATCCTCTCTAATCACTTGAAATTGCTACTGATTCGGGATAGTGACCCCGCGTCAGGCCCATTCTCTTATTTCTGAGAAAGCACTTCACCACAACAATGTCTAAGTACACCGCACGTAGCAGTAGGTTTTCATCGAGTAGTGTGTTGGAATATGCGTACTACCCGGGATTGCTTGCCTCCATCAAGGTTATCTCGATCGCTTATCCCACAGTCACGGGCCGTGAGGCCCGGAGCGGTTTTAGTTTGCAAATTGTGCAGTCGAATCTTCAGGGTTGGGCCCCCGGGTAGTACTGTAGCTTGAGGTGCGATATCCTTTTGCCAAAAAGGCGGCCGTTAATTGCAAAGGCTGGTTATTGATAGGCTATTACAGCCCCATCCCATCTGTCGGTTAAAACAGGCCAGTTACGGTACCCCTCCTGACCAACTGCACGCACGCAATATGCGTGCCCATCAATAACCATTAACGACCGGCTCAACTGGTTCGCTGTCGGGTTTGCGGTCAATGGACCAGGTGCCAAATGTGCTCTCGCGCAGAGTGGGCGGTGGGATAAAGCCCCAAGAACCCAGAGGGCTCTGGAACTAAATCCCCATAGCACGGCTACCTACTTGCAGGATAAAATCCCGCAAGTTATAAGCTACCCCCTAAGCAGCCCCAGGAACCTCGGACTGTCTGTGTATGTGTGTCTTGCTAGCTACTAATGTAAACTAACAGGCATACACGCAGCGTACCTTGAGTATCGGGCCGCTCACCGGCTTCCGTTTTGAAATGGGGGGCAAAGTGAAATTGAAGCTGTCGCTTTTTAAAGTACATGGTGTAGACCACATATAAGGGGTCCACCCACATATTCCAAGTTTTAACGAATCGAGGCCCGCCTTCCTCTGCCGCTCGCCAGCCAGGAAGAAA
>NW_003303675.1:477008-485831 GCF_000142945.1 Phytophthora infestans T30-4 | reverse complement strand
CACGTACAGCTGCCCGTGGGAGATGCAAGGCGTAGAAAGATACAGCCCCAAGTACTGCACCGTTTGTCCTTGCGCCTTGTTAATCGTCATCGCAAAGGCCGGTTGGACAGAAAACTGCTTGCGTCTCAAATGAAAGGGAAAGCTCCGAATGTCTCCATCACTGATGAAAACAATGCGGGGAATCAACACATGCTGCCCTTGTCGCTCACCTGTCATATTTGTGGCGTGGATGACATGTGGCTTGAGGGCCACAATTCGAAGCCGTGTTCCGTTGCACAGCCCTAGATCTGGATTTAGGTTCCGCATCATCATGATAGGCATTCCTACCTTGAGGGTCAGCTTGTGGGGAGGCATTCCACTGATATTCATCGAGTGGAGTACCTCCTGCTCGAAGAAATTGCCGTCACCGTCGTCTTGTACAGAATCGGAAGACATGTACTCCTGCGCCTGTCCAGTTAATCGATCGGTCACCGCTTCATTGATGCGGGTGCACGATTGCGTTCGTGGTCGTGAGGATCGTACGGTTAACGAAATACTCATCGGTAGCAACTTCGGGGTTGTTAATCTCGCCATACATCTCGTCGATGATCCGATCCATGCCCTCTTGGAAAACACCAGGGACGAATTTCTTGGTCCTCATCCTCAGGCACAGGTGGATTCTCAATCAGCATATCGCGCGGGATCTTCATGTAATCTCTTTCTAGGGAAGGAGTTACATCATGCCTTCCCTCCCCGACTTGCAGCAGGAACTCGGAGAATGCAGCCATTTCCTCAGCAGTGTCTGCAGTATCAGCTGTGCGCACTCGCATGTTTTCCGTAAGACGGAACGTCTGGAATTGGGGCCACAGCCTACACGACTTGAGGCAAGCGTCAATTGTCTCGACGGGTGTTCTATTCTTAACGACCGGGAGAATCTGGCGGAAATCTCCCGAAAGTACAAACACTTTCTCCCTAAAAGGCTCGGTATCGTTGTCAAGTATGTCCCGCAGTGTTCTGTCTACTGCCTCGAATGCGTGGCGATGGGCCATAGGTGCTTCGTCCCAAAAAATTAAACTTGCATGCTTGATCAACTCCTGAATATGGGAGTTCTTCCTGATACCGCACGTCGAGTTCTCGTTCAATTTCAAAGGGATCTTGAATGTAGAATGCGCTGTCCTACCACCCATGAGCAAGAGCGAGGCAATACCGCTAGACGCCACAGCGATGGCGATTTTCCCCGAGAGTCTGACTTTGGCCAGTATGTTTCGAAGCAGTGTAGATTTTCCAGTACCACCCGGGCCATCGACAAAAAAAAGTTTTTTGCCTTCCTCCGGGCATTCAACCGCTTCAATAATCTGGTCGTAAACCACCCGCTGAGTTTCGTTTAGCTGATCTTCTGTGTTTACAATCGCCTCAAAAGCTGACGCATTGTATCCAGTGAGCTCACGGCGTAGTAATCCGTTTTGACGAAGCGCTTCACGAATCAATGTTGGGAACGACCCCAACTGAGGAAGTTCGTCGAAGTCAGCTACCGCATACCCACTCGCTTGAAGTAGTTCTTGAATGCTCACCAGTGTTTCAAATTCGACCAACGCCGACTTGAAGGGGTCCATCAAAGCCTGATGTATGCGTGCGAAGTCTTGGGAAAGATCCGCGAAGAATCGATCCCATAGAGCACCAACATTTGCTGAAGCTGAATACACCAGAATGGTGACGAAGAGCTGGCGTAGTTGATGCGGCATTTGGAACTCAGCCGCTTCCCTCAAACACGAAACCCACTCGTTGTCATTCTCCAAGTAGCCAGCCTCCCGCGCCGCAATTTGGAATGTTGGGCAGACAATTCCGTTAACCGTTCTCAAGTCTTCAAACGACGTTGGGCCTCTACGCTGACAGAGCAGTAGCCGAAGATAGAACTGCTCCATATCTCGAGGAGACACGTGAATCATGCGACCAACGGCAGCTTGATACTGTTTCCGGCGAACCTACCTTTTCGGTTGCCCTTTCTCCGGCGCTTTCCAGCAGAACTCTTTAGGGATGTCCTGATACAACATCGTTCTGGCAATATGATTCTCGGGCACTTCACTCGCACACAACTCAAAGAATCTGGTCAGCATCGTGTGACTACCACGTTCCAAAACCGCCTCCGGGTTTTCCGTCTCGCGAAAGCAAATCGTCTGGCCTGACTCGAGATGAACCGTTAGCTGAGTAACCGCATGGGTTTTTCCCTGAATCGTGAATTCGAGCAGGCGCATGCAAGCTTCCACCGGAGAAATGTAACGGGCGCTCAAGAAACGTAAAATCTCATTTGGTTCTCGACGCGCACTCTGCTGCCCTCCTCGGACTTCTTCCACAGTGAGTATAGCCATGTCGGGTCCTTTGTACACATACTTGTACAGGTATTTAACCGCAGTAATATCCGTGCACACTTCCACATTGATGTGGCAGTTGTACTTCTGGGATAAGTACGGGTTGTACGGTACAACCCACTGGTTGATCGTAGCATTGTCGTATTCTCTGCCTTTGAACGTTAGAACACCTTGTTGCCGTCGACGTCGTCTGCAGACTGGATATCCATTGGCATTGGCTTGTGTAACTTCTGCTAAGGGCTTCGGATATCCTTTGGGGCACTTGCCGTCCTTCATACACGCGCAGGAAGGGTTTGCAGGCCCGCATGGACCATGGAGCATGCATGACATGACCGTCTCATACAGCTGAGGGTTTGTATCCTTATCTGGGATTTCAGCTCATACCATCTTGTCTACGATCTCGCGGGTTCTAGGTTTGTCTTCGTCAGCCAAAATAATCAATACGTGGGCGTGGGGAAGGCCTCGTTTTTGAAACTCGACAACGTAAATCCGCGCGCGCACTCTCCCAAGGACGCCTTGGTTTAAATCGTCAAGCGTCGCTTGCAGTTTCTGCTGCCACACGCGAGCCACGATATCTGGTCGATCTTGAGCTGTCTGGGTCTCGGAAGGTATCGCTTCAAGAATCTCGTCCCATTTGGGGTTGCACGTTTCCGTCAGGAAGACGTCGGGTCGTCCATACTCCCGAACAATTGCCATTGAATCTTGATACGACTTGTACATGGACCGCGAGCTACCCAGGTGCGAAGCCGGTAGTATGATACGCTTGCCAACCTGATTAAGAAAGTGGGCTGGTCGGCCTCTGCTGCCTCCGTCCCGGTCCGGGTGCACCAATCTGTTCTGGTCTCGGTCGTATTCCGACAGCAGTACTTCTCCTTCCGCCAGAGCCAAAGTATCTTCGTTGAGCAAAGCGTCTTGAACACCCCTGTATTGATCGGCGCGTAGTGGTTTCTGATTGTCGGCCACCCAGCGAAGCTGTTCTTGCTCACATTTTGCACGCTGATCTACACACCACTGCTGAAATAGACGCCCACCTTGGTGGAGAGCGGACTGGTCATCCACTTTCTGATGGAGGCGGAACGCGACGTGTTTACGAAGCGCCATCGCTTTCTTGTTTCGATACTCAGCACCATTCGCGAACTCGTCTGTGTAGGTCCATCCCTTCTCTCCATATGGAAGGAGAAGCGGGTATTGTAGTGGATCGTAATCGGCGTGAGTCTCGTACAAACGTATCAGTCTTTGATCGCGTGTAAAGAGTAGTAGATCCCGAGGCTGAGCCAGGTTGCCATCCTCAATGAGAGTCGCAGCCACTTCAGACACAGTGGGGCGGTTATGCGTCCGCGGTAGCGAGGAGTTATCATGCAGACGGAACACCAAGTCTACTGGAGTCTCCGTGTTGTGTTGACGCACTTGCTGCCCAACGTGGAGGAACCGTTGCGCTAATGGTTTGTGCTCTGCCATCATTTTCTCGATGTCTAGTAGCGCAACACGATCCAGATCCGCGTATATACCAAGATGTCGCTCCGCGCGGCGCTGCATGTCTGGATCCACAATGTAGATCTGCGCAAACTTGGGGGCTACCCGCGCGCCTGTTCGACGGTCTATGTGGAGGAGGAGAGACCCTAGGTAGTGCCCCATAGCCCCTTGAATGCGATATGTGTACACCCCGTGTGTACCGGCAACGCTCTCGTCTTGACGTACGTTTTAAAACGATCGGTTTGAGCACGAAGCACCAATCGATGTAAACGCAAAGGCTTGGTTGTAGGCACGAATCTGACGGCGGAACTCGGGATCTCCATACAGCTGAAGCAGTTTTGATGGCGCGGGGTGCAGTGGGGGTAGCTTTACCCTGCCTGCCAGACAGCATGATATCGCAGACTCGCCTGGCCACTTTCAAGCGTTGCAGATCTGACAAATTGTTGTTGCCGGAAGCTTGTGCCGACCGTTCACCACGTCGTCACCCGTTATCATGGACGCGTCGAAGTCCTCGTGGGAAATAAGAGCATGGCCGTGACGGGTGCATTGGCGTCTAGTGCGTACCCGCTCTAGTTCTTGCTGGAGTTCTTCCGCTGTCATCCGAGATCGCCGATTCGCTTCCTGTTGACGATGTAGCTCCCGTTCGGTTTCCCGCTCATGTTCAGACTGTTCCGCTCTGTGCACGGCGTGCTGCTCCCTGTCAGTCTCTCGAATCGCAGCTCGTTCGTTCACATTGAGTAGCTCTCTATGGACAGAGCGAGATAGTGTGTTTACCTCCCGCTCGAGGTCGCGGTTTTCCTGGCTCAAATCCGCACGTCTTTCTTGAAGGCGGGCTCTATCTTGCTCACGGCGTTCCTGGAGTTCTTCACCGCGCAGTCGAGCCCTACGGACACGTTTGCGCTCAGCGTCTTTCTTTCTCGCACGGTACTGCTGCGAGAGAGACATGTTAGCTCGTCTCGTGCGAGCTCTTTGTGCGTCGCGTGTCCGGTCACGATCTGTCTGAGACAATGTCCTGTTAGCTCGTCTTTCGCGAGCTCGTTGCACTGCCGACACCGGAACCGCTTCTTGAACTGTAGCTTGTGGTATGACAGGGACCGTAAATAAAGCTACCCCAGCGGCTCCATCTTGATACGCCGCTCCATTTGAGCCGCAAACCGGCGCTGAAATATCACAGGATCGGACTCTTCCGTCTTTTCCTCCCGCTCTTCAAAACGGCCAGCTTGACCTTCCGTAGCTTCCGTAACCGCCGTATCTTCTTGGTGCGCACTGAGGGCTTGAAGCGCTTTGTTCAAGTCACAGCGCTTCTGTGGTGTAGGGATTTCCAGATTCGACCATACGCCGACCTACTTTAGGTCAAGAATCGGCTCGGTCTGATAACCCAGAGCTTAGGAGCCAAGGATCACGGTAAGTACTCGGCGATCTGTCCGGATATGCTATCCGGACAGCCGCTGAGCTCAACGGTCGCCGGAACTCAGCTGAAGGGTCGGTAGAGATCCGAAACGACTACATTTCATTAGATATTTGTATGAGAAGCATAGGATTAAATAGGGGGAGCCGAAAGGGCTCCCTGAAGATAACAGAGCAGAATTTTCCTAGTCCAAGACACGTGTACACTTTTCCGGTAAGTCCCTGCATAGGGCTGGATTATACCTGCCGTCAATACTCGAGAGGCATAGCTTGTAGGGTATTGACCGGTAGCGCCAAGAGATTAGGTCGGTCCGGGTAGGACAAAGTCTCGCTACGCGCGAAAGAAAGTCCCGCATACTCAGCGGGCCGGTACGTCGGATAGCCCGGGTGCCGTAACACTTCTAGCTGAGCTGCCTCTGCGCTCGGTGACCTGTAAAAGCGCTCACGCGCCGTCGTCCATCCTTTGGTGGAGGGCACAGGGTTGTGAACGAGCTCAGCCGAACCAAACTCGGCGGAGCCTCGGAAGTGATCTGACTTGGTTAGTCGGAACCGGGTGGAAGCGAGCCACTCGTCTGTCCCGGAAGGGCCGGACCGCGAGGGGACCACCCTCTGCGCAGGCCATACAAACCGCCGACCTAACTCGGCGATTCGTTGTGGTTTGTGTAAGGAATCCCCATCTGACGATATTTGTGTGCTCTACTACACCACAACTGGTGCCGCGACCCGGGAACAGGAGTGTGTGCTTGTTTTTATAGGTGCCAGCTAACCAAGTTAAGAGGAAGAGAAGAGAAAAAGAAGAGTGAAGATGGTCAAGGGATCAGCAACTCCGAGCGACGGAAGCCCAGCGACGGCTGGAGGATCGCCTCTCGCGGGGTCGGACCCGGCGGATCAACGACTCATCGCCATGACGATGGAGGTGGGACGAACCGTCCAGCTCGACGAGGATGGCCAAGACCAGGAGAGCGAGAACGGAGATGCAAGTGAAGGAGAGTATGAAGAGAAGGCCGAGACCGCTGTGCTCGGAGAAACGAAGACTACCGCCGAGCTACTTGGCGAGGTGGAAGAGTTGACGCTGCAGGTGGGACGCATGGGAGCCCCACGTCCTGTCGAGCGCAACTTATCCGCCGAACTCGACGAAGGTGCGGACGATGAAGAAGATGAAGAAGAACATGGCGTTACTCAAGGGGACCGTCCGCCCCTTATTCCGAAAGCGACGAGGAACGCCGATACGCCGAGGGCCAATAAAGTGTTGGCTCGACTCGGCGAGGAGATGAGAACGAGATCGGAATGGATGATGATGTTCGCGCCTGTAGCGATGGCGCAGGCGAAGTGGCCGATGTTGGGTCCCGAGTTAACTCAGCCGGTGCGTGCAGCCAACATCAACCAGTTGGTGGAAGAAACTGTGTTGCTGTTGAAGGCGATGGGCTATCGGTGCAACAGCTGACCAAACAGCCTCATCCTGTCCGACTAAAGTCCGACCCGTGGCGGAGCCGAACTCTGGCAATGGAAGAAGAAGCTGAGAGTGGCGTTTGGATTGGACAAGGCCCCTGGTGGAACGAAGAAGGTGTACAGCCGAGTAGCCGAGTTCAAACCACTCGGCGAGGACCCGAGCAAGATTCCTTTGCCGAAGACCCCGGAGACGTAGAGACGTGAAGTGTTCCGCGCTACGCAAGGAACTCCGTACTTCGAAGACTCTCACATGCTGACTCCACTGAAGCTAAACCCGACTCAGCGAGCGCCGAGTCGTGGGCAGCGAAATGTAGGTCGTTACCGTGAATTGTATGACGCTGCAGATGAGGCTGAGGCTTACGAGGAGGATGAAGAAGACGACGACGCCTTCGACGTGAGAGGTAACCGTGAAGAAACCGTGAAGGACTACATCCGAAACTTGAGCTTTGACGCGACTGAAGAGGACTCGACGCAGTACCTCGAAGTCCGAACCCACGCCTCGCTCGACAAAATCGCCGAGCTCGAAGGAAAGCGCTACCGCTCTGACGCGCCGCTCCAGTGGCTCAAGCGTTTCATCTACGAGATGAAGAGCACCAGGATGCCCCAAAGTGCATGGTGCGAGCCTTTCTCGCTATGCTTGGGACGCCCGGCGAAGAGTTGGTACAGGCAGCTGCCGAAGAAGACTCAGCGACGTTGGAAACTACTCAGCGAGGCGTTCCTGGGTTATTATTGCTCACAGTTCGACCAATCCGCCCGCACTCGTTACTACTCGGCGAGACGTAAAGTCAACGAACCGATCTGCGACTTCCTGATCCGACTCAACGGGTATGCTCGGACGGCCAAGATTCAGTACGAGAAGGGTGGCGCCGACGCAGCTGACCATGCTGAACACTTCTTGCTGCATTGTGGTGATGACGATGTGATGGATTTGATGTACCCCTTGCAGTTGGAAGACATCAGTAAGGTGGAACAGATAATCAATCGTCGGATCCTCGGCGAGAAGCGCAAGAAGCAACGCGACCGACTCGTGATCGCACGAGGCCGAGATGACAAGCGGAAGGATCAGAGCCGCCGAGATGAGAAGCGAAGTCGCAAGGAAGAAAACCGCGACCGCCGAGTCACTGTCGTTGACGCTGACTCCGACGGAGAGGAACTCATCGATCAGAACCCGCCGAGTCCGTACAACTCCGAAGACGAATGGGATGATGAGGACCAGTCCGGAGGACACGACTCAGCGGAAGACGACGACTACATTGACGCCGGCGTTTCCAATGATAAAGGAAATACACCGGACCGCCGAGAGAACTCGGCGGGAGACAAGAATGGCTCGAACCGAAGCTGGGGAAACTCAGCGAACCGACCTCCGCGACCGTACAACCAACGAGAACAGTCGAACCGTGGAGATGGATCACGCGACAACACTCAACGAGGACCTTGTGCAGCTTGTGGAAGAATGGGGCACTCGGCTCACTACTGTCGACGACGCTGCAAATTCTGCAGACAAGTCCATGAAGGCGGCCAGTGCGAGCTGTTTCGTCAATCTGAGAAGCTGGCTGCGTTCGTGAAGAACTCTGTCGATAAGTCGCAAGTGCCAGAAGACCTGCAAAACCTTTACGCGCCGAGTGATTTAAACTCGGCGGCCCGCCAACACTGACTGGGTTGGAATATGCCGGGCTGCCACAGTCAGCTGAACCTGCAGTTGAGGCGAACTTCTTGTTTGCCTTCATAGGCGAAGCAGGACGGCCCGAGGGAAGAAGCGGGGATGGCAATTGGATGTGTGAAATCGACGTAATTGAACGTGAGCTCGGTGAGTTAGATGATAACAACTCGGCAGTCAGACCAAGCTGTACATCGTACCAGGATAATGAAGCTGCTTCCGGGAGAACGGCTGGGATGGTGGTCAGCACAGACGTTTGATCGTCGAGTTAGAATGAGAGCCCTCGTATTGGGTGCAGTGAACGACCGAAGGACCAAGATATTATTGGATACCGGAGCAAATGTCTCGGCGATAAGTGAGTACTTCGCGAGGAAACTGCGTCTCAAGAGAGTGGCCAGCAGAGATAAGCGAATTGACATACAAGGAACAAGTAAAGACAGGATGGTGACAACGTCAAGAGCAGTGGTGAAGGTGACACTCGGCTGGGAAGTG
>NW_003303675.1:470572-476122 GCF_000142945.1 Phytophthora infestans T30-4 | reverse complement strand
AAGATGTCTCCTATCAGCTGTCCAAGTTCGAAGACGATGGCGCCATTTCTGACGTCAACACGAACTCAGCGATTGAAGGAACAAGTGAAGTAAGGGTCACGGAAGACGTGTCGGCGACTGAAGACTCAGCTATAACGGAAGGAGACCTTGAAGAACGCTCGGAACACGCCCTATGTGACGCTCAACCCGTTGCTGACAACCCGAGCCAAGTTTGGAATAATTAGACCAAGTTCTGCAGCCGCGGTGAACTCAGCGATGGGTACACCGGAAGCCTGCATTACCCAGTCGGCGGCGGTGGACTCGGCGTCAGGAGATCTAAACACTGAGAGCGCCTCGGACGTGGGCACAGCATGCGGTGAGGATGCCAGCTATACCGAAGACGCGTTTGCATGCACAGAAGTTAGTTCTGCCGTCACAACCAACTCAGCGGTTGATCACTCCGACAGACCAAGGACTATGATAATCGGGAGGTATTACTGCCTGAAGGAATAAAGTCGAACGACGACCCAGCTACGACGGACTCAGCGTTGGAGACTATGGAAACTACGACCTGTCCGAAAGTGGTTAGACAATATGACGATGATACCATCTACCTCGGAGCCAAGTTTGAGAACGCAGGAGTCAGATCGACCATCGCAGTGAACTCAGCGAATACGGACCCTGACACAGCCGACAACTATGAATTACCAGAGGTATTACTGGTGGAAGGTACTATAGCTGAGATCGGAGTGACGAACTCAGCGGCGACGGTGTTCGACCCCGGCGGAATTGACTACGATTTAGGACACGATGAAGGTGACGAGTGCAACTCGATGAGAGACGCAACGGAAACTCTAAGACAACACTACTTGGCTATCGCTACGACCGAAGACGAGCAAGAGGATGATGTTGACGATAGTACGACCAACGCCTTTGAGCGAGATGTAGACTTCGCCCAGTTGCTCCAGGCGTCGATAACCCCGTTTATCGGACTCGACGATTCCTTGAAGCACCTGGCACCTCCCTCCAAGAACTCGGCGACAGTTCGAATGGACCCAGCGCTGCTATATGCCCGAATACCAGCTGACTTTGCAGGATGCGTGCTGTCATTTGATGGCTCAGCGAAGACGGCTAAATACGGCGGGTATGGCAGTTGTTCGTGGATACTGTGGCGCCTTCCGAATTGGGACATTGAGATTGCTGCGAGTGCGTACCTGTCGTCCACCACAGTCAACATCGCCGAGTACACCGGCATGAACAATGGAGTCTTGGCGGCGATTGACCGAGAGATAACCGATCTGATTATCGTGGGTGACTCCCGGCTTGCAATCCAGCAATCCATGGGGGTGATAGCATGCAAGAAGGAAACGTTGCAAGTGGAACTAGCTCGGCACAAGGATCTCACGAAACAACTCAACTCGGTCCGGTATCGACACATAGCGCGACACTATAACGCAGCGGCTGATTCTCTCGCTACAGAAGCACTGGAAGCTAAAGCTGGACGAGTAATTCTTGGGACGGATAGGAAAGCAGAGCTGAGAATGATTAACCGCGTAGCCGAAGAACTGTACGCCACAGACAACGCAGCGGAAACACCGATTGTCACGGCAGTCACTCGTAGCCGAGTACGCCGAGTTCACTTTGAGGACGAGCTGGATGAAGACTCGGCTAGAGCAAGAGGAGGAAGTCAGGATCATGAAGCCATGTCTACCAATCCTGGAGAATCCGCGTTTGAAAGCAGTGGAGATGAATTCGAACAAGTCAGCACGGCGTCGACTCGGCGGATTAACCACACGACCCCGAATGTCGAAACAGGGTCGCAGATGGAGTCAGCCCAGACAGCTCAGAATGCCAACGACATTGATCCAGTGACGGTACAGACTGAGCGGAGACGACGAATGGCGAAGGCACAAGATGAAGAACTCAGGTGGGCCGATCTGAAGGCGTACCTGAGAGGTGAATTGGAGGACCTTACACACCATCGAGCTCAGAATGCCGGCAAAGTCGCAGAAGTCTTTGTACTCAACGAAGACGGCCTGTTATACCGCCGAGATGAAGCCCGCCGACTAGGCGAACTCGGCGAACCGAACCTCTCATTGAGATTGGTGATTCCGTCAACCATGGTCGACGAAATACTTCATAACTACCACAACTCGATCGAAGGAGGGCATCAAGGCATCGTCAGAACGTATCACCGAGTCAAAGCTGACTACTACTGGATTGGTCTTTACGCCGACGTGGTGAAACATGTTAGGGCCTGCGAGGACTGCAATACTAGTAAGAGCAAGCCACAGTTGAGAGGTTATTCGCCGGGAAATGTGGTGTCAGACCATCCATTCGAAGTCGTGTCAATGGATTTCGTGATTCCCCTTCCTCGAACTCAGCGGGGCAATACTGCACTGCTGCTGTTCCAGGACCACTTCACGGGGTTCGTTATCGCTAAGGCTATGAATGACACCGGAGCACTCGAAGTGGCCAAGGTATTTGAGGAATGCGTCTTCAGGCAGTTCGGGGCTCCGTCTCGGATACGGCACGACCGAGATCCAAGGTTTATGAGTGAAGTGTTCCAAAAGTTCTCCGAGATGATGCAGTCGAGATCAAGAGCTACGCTGAGTTACCGACCACAAGCTAACGGTCAACAAGAGAGGTCAGTCAAGACAATGGTTCAGACTATACGGGTCTACGTAGAAGACCCACTTCAAGCCGACTGGGATGACATCGCCGAGAAGATGGTACACGCTATCAACAACTCAAGAGATTCGACTCGGCGAGAAACCTTTTTCTATCTGGTGCATGGTTGGGACGCCAAGTCTACACTCAAGGCTATGACGAGTTCAATACGACGTGGACAGGGACGCCCGGTCAACTCGGCGGACGCAGTCGAGTGGCGCCGAGAAGCGAACAGACAACGAGAAGTGGCACTTCGATTAGCAGCTGAGTTCCAAGTGCGAGAGAAAGCACGACGAGCTCGAGAGCACAACGAAGCGTTGAGCAAGAAGGAGAAAAGATCCATTCCCAACACAGCAGATGACGAAGATGAAGTTGCAGAACCAGGCGATGAATCCACCAAATCCTTGTTCAAAGAAGGAGATCAAGTCTGGTTGTTTATGGAGCGAGTCAAGTCGGGCCTGACCAAGAAGTTAGCCCACCGATGGCATGGACCATTCAGGGTGAAGAAGAAGGTGGAAGAATTCGCCTATGAATTGGAATTGCCCGACAAGAGTGGATATAGGTTCTACCCAGTAGTCCATGTATCACGTCTGGAGGCAGTCACCGAACTCGGCGGAAGACCAAAGTCGAGGCTAATCGCCGACCTCGAAGAGACTCAGCGATTTGACTTTGATGAAGAATTACTGCCTGAAGACAGCTGGGAGCCAGACACAAGTACGAACCAGTATGAAGTCGAAGCAATTCTCGACGATGAGCTACCATTATCCACGAGTACGTCACGATCACAACGGAAGTTTAAAGTTTAGTGGGTCGGCTACGATGAGCCTACTTGGGAACCACTGTCGAATTTGTCATGTGGAGGTCTCCTGTTTGACTATCTACGACAGAAGAAGCGTGAAAACCGTCTGCAAATGGTGCAAGTTGCAGATGAGGATTAACAGCTATTGCACCAAAAGTTACCCCAACTCAGCGGACGACACAGGCCGAGTTGAGACGGAATGCTACAGTGTCGAAACTACATATACTGAATAATTACGAAATGAAGTCCTGAACGATACCTACGGGACGCCCAGTCAAAGGAAGAAAACTAAAAAGTCGGCGATCCGGATTCCAAGTGAGTTGAACCCGACGGAGACAACTGGGAAGCGCTCAGCGGACTCGACGATTGGGGGGCGTGGCGTCGTAGCAGACGTCATCCCTTGGGAACTTGCGGAAGGAGATGCAACATTCGCAGCCGTGGCAAGAAGTATCATCGCCGAGCTAGCCAACGAAGCTGACGCCGAACCATGTGCCTCAGGACCCGACGCGGCGGAAGTGGGCTGAGGATACGTTCCACTGGGGAGTGGGGGTGCCGAACGGAGACATACTCGGAGACGCGCCTTGGGGATAGGGAAAACCCAACCCATCGTCCGCCGAGTCGTCATCAGACGCACTCTCGTCATCTGAGCCGAGCTCACCGATTGAAGACCCAGTGAAGATATGGATGCCTTGACGATTCAGCCGAGTTGGAGCACCCGGGGCATAGGCAGGAGGCGCTTGTTCGGCAAGATCAAAGTCTTCTTCAATCGCGTCGTCAACAACCTGAGGATCCATACCGCGCGGAGCGAAAGACCAAGAAGTCCACGTTTCGAGCGCGGAAGCAGGTGTTATACGGGTGGACCGCCGGGTTAGTTAGCCACCAAGCCCGCCAGGGCTTCGGCTAGATCCACATCGTGAGCACATTGGACCCAGTCTCTCCCAGATGGAACCCACGAAAGGCTATACAGGGAGAGTAATGGGGGACGGACGGATCGAAATAAACCTCAGCGTCCACAAGAGGAGCAGGTTCATCGCCGAGCTTCTGAGTGACCGCCGAGTAAAGCTGGTCGTAGACAGCGACAACCAAAGATCGCAGGGTGTCACTACGACGTTTGCGCTCGCGCTTGTACACCAGCCACAGCTCATTTACTATAGCTAGCTGAGCGGGCGTGGCAGCCGGGTTGACGTCAGGATGGAGACCCATCAACACACTTGACTTGACGATCCAATGACGACGCTCATAGAGAGCTACAAAATAACGGGTCATTTGGCCATCTGTCTGGATGGGCCTCCCCGCCGAGTCCAAGGGACTGTCGCCACGAAGCTTCACCCACATATCTCCAAGAACTTGCACCAAAGTTCGAAGTCGGGTCTGAGAAGCCAAACACCGCCGAGCTTCCTCCGGTATCGACGGAGAAAAGAAGAAAGGAAGCTCAGGGAGCATCCGCCGAAGACGCTGACAAGGATGGCTCGGATCGAAAACAGCCATGAAAGCTCGAATGCCGTCAAGAGAACACGGCGTAGGTGGCACACGACTCTTGCCTCCTACGAGCTCCATCTGCACCCCTCCGCTCAGTGTATCCGATAACGCATTCCAACAACGAGCTGAGCCGAAATGCATAAATGGTACCTCGCGGAGTTGAGCCATGTGAAGAGTCAAGCGACAATCCTTGGAAACCGCTTGCGAGGCTCGAGTCCGTAATGTCGCCAGCGGGAGTGTAAGAGCGTTGGGTAGTGTGACCAAAGCCGGACGTGAGGCAGTCGAGCTCGGCTGAGAGAGAATCGACGAGACCGGGTGCCTACGTGGCGAAGGAACAGCCGGAATGGATTGAGCCGGAGCCGGATCAGGAGTCGACGGAAGCTGCCGATGCTTGTGGTGTCGGTGCGTCTTGTGATGCTTCTTGAGTTTCTTGTGCTTCTTGGATCGCTTCGACCGGTGACCGGTAGGACTCGACGAGGCACGACGCTTGTGACGCTGCTGCTTCCCCGAAGCCGACGCAGAGGAAGAACTCGTCCCGTCACCAGAATCCTTCGATGAATGCCGCGAGGAGTGGCGATCACTCGGCGGCAAGGACTCATCGCTCATCTCGTCGTCAGAGCCGA
>NW_003303675.1:466514-470472 GCF_000142945.1 Phytophthora infestans T30-4 | reverse complement strand
CGCAGACAGCTGCAGCTGTCACGAACACTGAGAACAGCGTGTTCAGAGTGGGTAACAGAGTTCCACTCACGGGCGCCCAGACATTAACTGAAGAGGAAGGCTTGAACACGCTTCCTGTGTTGATACCTCAGTACCACACGAGGCCACGAGTGCCTCGGATGTTGAAGCGCCGACATACCAGACGTAGGTGCAAAGCTCCACGTCACAGTCGCCGTCGACGACGACGCCGCCGCCGCAAGTCGGACCAGAGCTCCGTTCAGATCGACGTCGCATCAAGCGACTCGGAGTCCAGGGCCCGGGCTCCTCTGATAAGGCCGGGGAAAGAGTGCTATCACATCTTTCGATGGCGAGACCGGTTTACCCGTCAAGGCATCTGGTGTCCACTTGGAACCGTTGCCAGAGGTTGCAGAGATACTGGACCTCGAAGAAATTACGGTCGAGTATTTCCTGGCCAACCTCAAGGACGGAGAGATTGCCGAGATGGTGCTCATGAGACCTGAGACCACTCGGGAGGAGCTACATTCCTGCTCTGTCTTGGACGAGAACGTCCTGGAAGACCTTAACAAGCAGCGTCAGACGCGCTTGGGTTATGAGATCTTTAAGAACCCCAAGGATCCGGTGTCCCCTTTGGTGACGGAGTATGCGGGCGTGGTGAACAAACACTCACCGACCCAACTCCCACCGGATCGAGGCGTACGGCATGAGATTGATCTCGGCTGAGTAGCAGAACTCAGCTGAAGATGACGAACCTTCTTCCGCTGAGTCCGACGACGAGACTTTCCAGAGCGAGGCCTTCCTCCATCGGATACAGTAGCTTGAGGTGAACTTGAGTGCAAAAGGGCACTGATAGCCTCGTGTCCATCCTCCCCGGGAAGTGGACAAGCATACGGTTGAGGCGGATGCGGCGCCGGTGGACGATGACGAGGACCTGCAGCTGTGGGAGACTTGGGGTTGGCATAACGCCGAAGCCGCTGAGTCGAAGTCAAGTTCGCCAAAGGCGTACGGTGAAGCTGGGCAAGAGTCGGCTCAGCCTGGCTCGTAGCCGCCGCCGAGCTGACTGGAGCCTCCGCCGAGTCTGCCAATGAAGTCACCGAAGACGCTTGACTAGCTGAGGGAGCCCCACTAGGACCGATAACGGAACTCGCTACTGGAGCGTCTCGGCGAGGATGGACAATCAACTCCAACCGCCGAGTTTCACCAGCTGGGATATTGAGAACCTCAGGGAAGCGAGACTTCAAGACACGACACAGCCGAGCGTTAAGGAGAAGGTCGGACGGATCAAGTCCAGGAACCTGCAATCCACCGCCAGCAGCAGCCATGTGCGGGTCGTGCATCGGAATAATGTCATTCCGACGGATGAGCCGCTTCTGTCGCAAGATCACAGCCCGCTGCTCAGCGATCACCGACTGAGCGTGCCGCAAAGGTTGAGTGCCGGTGGAGCTATACAACCGCACCGACTCCTGCAGTTGCTCGAAGTGCTTGGAAGCGATGCCCTGTAGAGTGACAAACGCCGCATCCCTCTCGGAAATGGATCGGAGAAGGACGTCGATCTCAGCGTCTCGATCCAAGACTTGCTGATGGTGGAGCTGAGCTTGACCCAACGCAGCGTCAACCTTGCTCTGCTCAGCTGCGATAGCCCGAGCAAGTTTTGCCTCACTCAGAGCTACAGCCTTTCGCAGTGAAGCAAGGAGATTAGCCGACTGCGCGGCAGCAGCCTCCAATCGAGACACTTGCTGTTGAGCCGACGAGAGCTGAGTTGACAAGTCGACGTTGCTGAGAGCAAGCGAGTCCAGTCGCCAAGTCAGCGCGCGGTTCTCCTCCTGAACAGCTTAATTGTCAGCTCGGAGATCGCCAATGATCTGTGGATAATCAAGAGCGGCGTAGTTGCCTTTCAAGATATCCAACAGTTCCCCCGCGGAAGCAGCATGCAAGATCGCTCGCCGCTGCACGGGATCGGAGGGCTCCACGGAACGAGTGGATCCGTAAGCCATGAGCCTCGCCAAGAAGGTCAATTCTTCTCGGCGCTCATACCCTTGCTCGTTAACTCTGGCCATGAGGGAGACAAGACTCACTGGAGCAGCCGAGCTTGGCTGACTGGTGGCGCCCGAAGTGGTGTCGCCCGGCAAGCTCGGTGGACCAGGAAGGCGTACGCGAGAAGACCCCACCGACTCCGCGTCAGACTCATGAGAAGTTGTCAGGTCGACCAACCCTGCCCCAGGCCGGTCGCTGACCCCACGAGTACCGACGGGTCGGAAAATCGACTCAGCTGGCACGCCTTCACCTCGACGAGGAGTTGGAGAAGAAGGATGGTGCCGCGAGTTGTGCTGGAGTAACAAGCGAGGAGTAAGGAGCTGCCAAGGGAGTGACAGTGGAAGCAACAAACGTACCGAAGAAGGTGGTGGAGAGCCGCGGGACGTCATCAGCCGAGTATGGACCAGCGGTGGCAGAACCAAATGAAGGATTAAGACACTCACCAGCTCGGCTCGTATCATAACCGGGGCAGTTGTGGTGTAGGGATTTCCAGATTCGACCATACGCCAACCTACTGTGGGTCAAGAATCGGCTCGGTCTGATAACCCAGAGCTTAGGAGCAAAGGATCACGGTAAGTACTCGGCGATCTGTCCGGATATGCTATCCGGATAGCCGCTGAGCTCAACGAGTTGCGCCGGAACCAGCAAGCGACACCAGCGAACGCAGTCGTTGGAGGAAGCGGTAGAGATCCCGCGAAGCAAGCGACAGAGTCGGCCGCAGACACTGGATGAGATGTCAGCGGTCGCAAGTAGTCGAGAAGAAGATTTCGAAGCGGCCTACGTTGTGGATTCAGTGGGAGAAATGCCGACTACGTTTAAGTCGGCGATGGAATCCAGCAACGCGGCCAAGTGGAAGGAGGCGTGCGACTCAGAAGTCGAGTCTCTTCGCAAGAACAAGACATGGTCGTTGGTGCCATTGCCCCAAGGTCGAAAGGCAATCGGTTGTCGTTGGGTGTTTCGCATCAAAGAGAACCAAGCGGAAGAGATCGAGCGGTTCAAGGCACGACTCGTGGCCAAGGGATTTTCGCAGAAGTACGGCATCGACTACGAAGAAACGTTTGCGCCAGTCGCCAAGTTCACGTCGATCAGGATCCTGCTCAGTCTGGCGGCCAAGTACAATCTGACGGTGCACCAGATGGATGTCAAGACGGCGTTCCTGAACGGGCTGCTTGACGAAGATATCTACATGGTGCAACCGGACGGTTACACGGATGAAGAACATCCTGACCATATCTGTCATCTCAAGCGTTCACTCTACGGTCTTAAGCAGTCGCCACGAATGTGGAACCAGACCATTGACAAGTTCATGCTGGAACTGGGGTTCAAGAAGTGTGAAGCCGATCACTGCATCTACGTCAAGTGGGATGACCAAGACATGATCTTCGTGGCTCTATACGTCGATGATCTGGTCCTCGCCAGTAACAACGACGAGCTTCTCAAGTCGACGAAGAAGGCTTTGAGTGAACGCTTCGACATGACGGACTTGGGTCGCCTCAAGTATTTCCTCGGTATGGAGATCGATCAAGATGCGACTTCAGGAAAAGTGTCAGTGCGTCAGACCAAGTTTGCGAAGGACATCCTGGAGAAGTTTGGCATGGAGAACAGCAATCCTGTCAAGACCCCTCAAGGCCCAGGACTCAAGTTGACCAAGGCCATGTGCGAAGGAGGATGCAACCATGAAGAGACCATGGCCAAGGTGCCTTATCGCAATGCTGTCGGCTGCCTGATGTACCTCATGTTTGGAACTCGGCCGGTCCTAGCTGCTGCAATGGGAGTTCTAAGCCAGATGGCGGGGGACCCGTGTCCCACATACGGAAAGGGCAAGCGAACAAAACTTCTACTAATTTCAAGAGTCAAATGACTCTAGGGATAAATGGTTGGTTCTAAGAGGTGAAGAAGGGCCTGAGGACTTCGCTGGATGAATGAG
>NW_003303675.1:463008-466414 GCF_000142945.1 Phytophthora infestans T30-4 | reverse complement strand
GCCGCATACGGATTCAAACGGTACACATGTACTCTTCCCGGGGAATGATGGGGGCGAGGGTATCCAGGGCCCTTTTGCACTCAAGTTCTCCTCCAAGCTCGCGTATGCGATGGGGGAAAAGCCTCCCTCTGGATAATCTCGTCGTCGGACTCGGCGGAAAGAAGGTTCGTCACCTTCAGTTGAGATCTGCTACACAGGCAGCTGTCTCTGCTCGCTCCTGAAGACGACGATGACGCTTTCGAGCGGAAGTTGAATTCGAGTTTGAAATACCCGAACTAGACCGCCGACACCGTTCCTGCGAATGGTTCGACGACTTCGGTGAGTTCTTCGTCTTCCCGTCCTCTGTCGACGTCGGCAATCGCGGCTACTCTCGCAACGCCGGAATCTTCTTCCGATGCCGTGGCTTCGCTGCCTGTCCCGGCTACAAGTGTTTGTGCCCCAGGCTCGACTTCGCCCATCTCCGCTGAGTTGCCCCAGTCAAGTGTACCGCTCAGCGTCGTATCAACGGTGATTGGGCACTCCCAGTTGTCATCTGGCCGATCCTCTCACGTCTCTCCCTCTCGGGATCTGAGCGTATCCACTACGCCGACTGACCTAGTGACTCCGGCCGTGAGTGTCCTCAGACCGTCTCTCCCTGCGAGCTCGGCGGTGTTGACGTCCCCGTCTGGGCGCCCCATCCGGAGATCTGCTGCGACAGCTCGCACGGTGACTGCTCAGCTGCTTGAGGACCTTGACGCGTCTGACGACGAGGTTTTAGGGCCTGGCGACGGTTCTGCACCGTCCGCCGGCTCGACGAATCCTGCCGCTGGGTCGCTCTCGGAACCCGTTTCTTTATCCGAGAGCTCGGCGGGTAGTCCTTCAGATTCTGACTCGGCGGCCGAAGATGCTCGTCGTTCTGCCAAAGCGAGAAGCCTTCATGCGGCAATCTTCGGCTCTGACGATGAGATGAGTGATGAGTCCTTGCCGCCGAGTAATCGCCACTCCTCGCGACATTCATCGATGGATTCTGGTGACGGGACGACTTCTACCTTTGCGTCGGCTTCGGGGAAGCAGCAGCGTCGCAGGCGTCGTGCCCCGTCGAGTCCTACCGGTCACCGGTCGAAGCGGTCCAAGAAGCACATGAAGCACAAGAAGCATCACAAGAAGCACCGGCACCACAAGCATCGGCAGCCTCCGTCAACGCCTGATCCGGCTCCTGCCCAATCCATTCCGGCTGCTCCTTCGCCAAGTATGCTCCCCGTAGTGTCGGTTCCCTCTCAGCCGAGTTCGACTGCATCACGTCCGGCTTTGGTCACTCTACCCAGCGCTCTTACACTCCCGCTGGCGACGTTACGGACCCGGGCCTCGCAAGCGGTTTCCAAGGATTGTCGCTTGACTATTCCCATGGCTCAACTCCACGAGGTACCATTTACGCATTTCGGCTCAGCTCGTTGTTGGAATGCGTTATTGGATACACTGAGCGGAGGGGTGCAGCTGGAGCTCATAGGTGGCAAGAGTCGTGTGCCCCCTACGCCGTGTTCTATGACGGCATTCGAGCTTTCATGGCCGTTTTCGATCCGAACCATCCTTGTCAGCGTCTTCGGCGGATGCTCCCTGAGCTTCCTTTCTTCTTTTCTCCGTCGATACTGGAGGAAGCTCGGCGGTGTTTGGCTTCTCAGACCCGACCTCGAACCTTGATGCAAGTTCTTGGAGATATGTGGGTGAAGCTTCGTGGTGACAGTCCCTTGGACTCGGCGGGGAGGCCCATCCAGACAGATGGCCAGATGACCCGTTATTTCGTAGCTCTCTATGCGCGCCGTCATTGGATCGTCTAGTCAAGTGTGTTGATGGGTCTCCACCCTGACGTCAACCCGGCTGCCACGCTCGCTCAGCTTGCTGAGGTGTACGAGCTGTGGCTGGTGTACAAGCGCGAGCGTAAACGCCGCAGTGATACCCTGCGATCTTTGGTTGTCGCTGTCTACGACCAGCTTTACTCGGCGGTTACTCAGAAGCTCGGCGATGAACCCGCTCCTCTTGTGGACGCAGAGGTTTATTTCGATCCGTCCGTTCCCCATTACTCTCCCGTTAACCTTTCGTGGGTTCCCTCCGGGAGAGACTGGGTCCAGTGTGCTCACGATGTGGATCTAGCCGAGCCCTGGCGAGCTTGGTGGCTAACTGACCCGGCGGTCCACCCGTATAATACCTGCTTTCGCGCTCGGAACGTGGACCTCTTGGTTTTCGCTCCGCGCGGTATGGATCCACAGGTTGTTGACGACGCGATTGAAGAAGACTTCGATCTTGCCGAACAAGCGCCTCCTGTCTATGCCCCGGGTGCTCCAACTCGGCTGAATCGTCAAGGCATCCATATCTTCACTGGGTCTTCAATCGGTGAGCTCGGCTCAGATGACGAGAGTGCGTCTGGTGACGACTCGGCGGACGATGGGTTGGGTTCTCCCAATCTCCGAGGCGCGTCTCCGAGTATGTCTCTGTTCGGCACCCTACTCCCCAGTGGACCAGATCCGCCTCAACCCACTTCAGCCGAGTCGGGTCCTGAGGCATCTGGTTCGGCTTCAGCTTCGTTGGCTATCTCGGCGATGATACTTCTTGCCACGGCTGCGAATGTTGCATCTCCTTCCGCAGTTTCCCAAGGGATGACGTCTGCCACGACGCCACGCCTCCAATCGTCGAGTCCGCTGAGCTCTTCCCAGTTGTCTCCGTCGGGTTCAAATCACTTGGAGTCCGAATCGCCAACTTTTTAGTTTTCTTCTTTTGACTGGGCGTCCCGTAGGTATTGTTCAGGACTTCATTTCGTAATTATTCAGTATATGTAGTTTCGACACAGTAGCATTCCATCTCAACTCGGCCTGTGTCGTCCGCTGAGTTGGTGTAACTTTTGGTGCAATAGCTGTTAATCCTCATCTGCAACTTGCACCATTTGCAGACGGTTTTCGCGTTTCTTCTGTCGTAGATAGTCAAACAGGAGACCCCCACATGACAAATTCGACAGTGGTTCCCAAGTAGGCTCATCGTAGCCGACCCACTTAACTTTAAACTTCCGTTGTGATCGTGACGTACTCGTGGATAATGGTAGCTCATCGTCGAGAATTGTTTTGACTTCATACTGGTTCGTACTTGTGTCTGGCTCGCAGCTGTCTTCAGGCAGTAATTCTTCGTCAAAGTCAAATCGCTGAGTCTCTTCGAGGTCGGCGATTAGCCTCGTCTTTGGTCTTCCGCCGAGTTCGGTGACTGCCTTCAGACGTGATACATGGACCACTGGTTAGAACCTATATCCACTCTTGTCGGGTAACTCCAATTCATAAGCGAATTCTTCCACCTTCTTCTTCACCCTGAATGGTCCATGCCATCGGTGATCTAACGTCTTGGTCAGGCGCCGACTTGACTCGCTCCATAAACAACCAGACTTGAT
>NW_003303675.1:459423-462908 GCF_000142945.1 Phytophthora infestans T30-4 | reverse complement strand
GGAGTATTCAATTGAGCCACGATTGTTGCCACACTGGTGCACGTTTGCAGACGCTGCACTGACACGTCCAAGTTGCAGCGTCAGCACGATATCATAAGAGAACAACAACACCTCCACCTTCTGAGCCGCATTGAGCTGGCGGGAAACCAGCTTGGTGCGGCCGCGAAACGACCTGGGGTTCTCAAACATTGTCATTAGTTTTGCTGCGTTATTGTCCGTCGAGAGCGCTCGATCTTCGTTTCCGTCGCCGCCGCGCATCGGACTCTTAAGAGTTATGCCAGGCGAGTGTTGGCTGACAGGTTTTAAACTATTTGTAGTATTTTAAGTAAAGCGCACCATTTTTACTCGTGGCCGAATCAACGAAAAAGGCCTTGTGCCACAATTAAAGGCCAAAGGCCCCGGCCGGACTTTACGCTTTGTGCCGAAACCCTAGGCCTTTGCCAACGCTGACTGGGCCGATTTCTGGCAAGATTTGTACAGTGTCGGATCAGCATTAGTTTCACCAAGAGCATCTTCTGCTAGCCCAAGGTAGACTTTCTGTCCCATGAAATTTCACCAGAAGGTATCAGGGCTAATGCGAAGAAGCTTGCAGCCATCACCGAGCTTTCGTTTCCAACGAGTAAGCGGGGAACGCAGTCGTTCTTTAGAGCGCTTAATTATTACAGCTCCTTTATCCAAGATTTTGCTGTCTACGGTGCGCCGCTGTGCCAGCTTAAGGATGAAGACTTTGCCGTTGAAGGTGGATTTTCTGTGGCACGTCGTTCCTTCGAGAAATTGAAGGCGAGTGTTTCACATGCACCCATCCTCAGACACTTCGATCGGTCGAAGGAAATTCATGTCATGCTCTTCGCGAATGAATGAGCGTTGAGCACGATGCTTATACAAGAACACGAAGGTAAGTTACACCCCGTACGATTTCTCGGCCATGTGCTCAAGGAATCCAAGATGAACTACCATCCAGCCGAGAAAGAAGTTCTGGCGTTACTATTGCTGCTGAAGGTCTGCTACGTCCAGCTGGCAGAAAGACGCTACATGTCTATACACGATTCTCGACGTTAGAGTGGGTGCATAAATCGAAGTCGCTCTTCGGACGTGTGGTCCAGGTCGCAGTGCTGCTTTCGCAATGCTACTCGAAGGTCCAGCGCGTGAAGGAGAAAGATGTCGCCTTCGCGCAGCTACTGCAGTCCAGCATCATGAGTTTTGTCGACCTAGAGGACTCACTCGCGCCGGTGGCGCCTTCAAGCAAGGACTCGCCGACTATACGAATGGGCCCGTCGTTGCCTTACGCGAAGCTTCCCCGTAATTACTGTGGATTTGCCATGTAATTTTGACGGATAGGCAAAGACAGAGAAGTACGGGCGACTACCGAGAGCTGTTCATGGGTGTTGTGGAGCCTTCTTGAGTGGAAGATAGTGATTGCTACGAACGCTTACCTCTCGGGCCACCACGGGTCAATGAGGGCAGAGTACACAAGAATGATTAACGGTGTCAAGGCTGCTATTGCGCACGGTGCCCGAGGATTTAGTCATCGTTGGTGACTTAACCCCTTCAACCCGAAGGATTTTGAGGGTGACGCGAACCTGTATATACAGCATACATTAGTATCGAAATTTGTATGCCTCAAGGGTTGGGCGAGATGGTGAATGAATAGATTAGCGGCGTAGATGCTACGAATATCGCGCGTTGTGCTGTATATACACCGCGAATGCGCTGTATAAGGACTGGCATTGCACTAGGATCTTGCATATCACCTCATAACACGTGTACAGAACCAAATCGATCCCCCTTGGAATCTAGAGAGTTTTGTCAAAATTTAACAATAAAGGTGATCCAGAAAATGCAGATCAGTTGCATACTGAGATCAAGTATGCTAAGTTGAGGTACGGACGCAATCACGTGAAGTGTCTTCATCGCCAACATACAAACTAAAGGTCATATGGATAGAGACGCTCCTAGAGCCCACGCAATCATCGCATTAGAATCTTGACTAGTTATCCAAAGAACACTCACTCTCACTTTTCACTCTGAATCTTTCTCTTCTTCGGATGACGTTCGGCGGCGCTTGGCGGGCGACTTGCGCAGACGTATTTTACCCTGCATGTTGTCAGGAATGTCTGTGCCGTTCTTTTACAAGCTGTGCCAGATATCCCAGCAACTTCGCAGCTCTCCGTCCATGGTATGCTTCGGTTTCATGCACAGGTACACGGGAAGCGAGGTGAAGCATACATCGCAGAAGTACGTAGTAGTCCCGCCGCGTTTCCCGTCCGCAGCATGGAGCACACTTTGCAGTTGCGTTGTACACGTTTTAGCTGCCCTGAGTGGCTTCTCCACTCGTCAATTTGCTTTGCCGAATGAACGACACAGCCCAGCATCAGAAGAAGTCGGCACTTGACTGGAACGCGTACTGCAGTCTGCAGGAGGAGATTGATCTACAATAGCACTTTATACATGTTAGTCAAGACTGTATATACAACAAAAGACTTATCACACCTACCAGCGCCGAAGGTGTTGCCTTCATACATGTCATCATCTTTCATGTTGATGAGGCCTAGATGCAACTTGCGGATATATTGGACATGGGCCAAAGGACGTGTTCCGTTTGCTGCGTGAAAAGCCCGGTGTACAATGTAGCCATTGACAATAGCTAGATCCACGAGTCCCAAAAACAGCGACTGGTAGTACTTATGGAAAGTAACTGCACGCTGCAAGGAATACCGTTGTAGGCGGAGTTGATCATGCACATCAACTCCGCCCATGAACTTGTGGTAGTCCTTCACTGCTTTAGGACAACCCACTTCATGCTGCTCTCCAGACTTCTCCCTCCTCGCAACCCTCTCAAGCGCAAGATCACTCCCGATACACAAGAAAAAAACTGGTTTGCTGTCCCACCACTTGATAGCAGCCATTTGCTTCACTTGTTTGGATCGAACGGTAGTGAAAGTTCCCCGCATGATATGCTTGGGTCGTTTCGTCGGGTCCTTCTTCTTGTGTCTGATACTTGCAGCGAATCCAATTCGGTTTGTCACGATCGTGCCAACGATATAGAACCCCATCAATAGTAACTGGACAGCTAGCACCACACTGGTGTAGAAGCGATCCGTAACCACGAGCCGAAAGCCCTTGTCTTGTCCGTCAGGAATACTGCTTTCAGGTTACGAACTACCGCAGCAGGACCCGACTTTTTGTCCACCGAAGTCGTGTCATCAATGTGTTGCTTCTTGCCTACATAGACCTCAAACCTGTATTATACAGCACATATATACAGAATATCATAGATGTCAGATATATTATACAGCGTTTCATTTCCAAACATTGCGGCAAGTACCTGATGCAGTACGCGGAGCGCGCGCAGCACAGCATAAACAAATTTGTGCCCCATTTACACGGTTTTATCCTTCATGTACACGCGAGTCTTGTTGAACGACAACCGCGACGGTAGCATTCCTTCATCGAACACAAGCTCAGCAGGAGGTACAAAACCAGTG
>NW_003303675.1:423729-459323 GCF_000142945.1 Phytophthora infestans T30-4 | reverse complement strand
TCATGACGATGGATCTGGTTTGAGCGATGTACGAGAAGGTAAGATCCACCAAGACTTACCTCGGATCCTTACCTGGATTCACTGAAATGGATATGGGATATACTATACAAGAATGGATCGGGCGTGGATCCTATGAAGGAAGGATGGTCGGTGCCCTCTGAAGATGGATCTAGTAGCCACGGCTAATGAGGAGTCAAGATCCACCGCGAGGTACCCCGGATCCCATACTTCCGAGTTCGGATCCATGGAGGGAGGATCCCGCCTTGAGGGACCTGGATCCAGGGTATAGGGATGAAGGATGCAGTGGATCTCGAACTTTCGTGGGACAATGGAGATCACAGACGGTTGCGAGATGAGGTTGGATGATTGGAGAGCTCAGATCTACGACGAGTGTACACTTACAGTGAAGTGGATCCAAGCGACCTGGATCCGGATGAGTGTACCCATAATAGGGTGACCATAATGATTACGCCATGGATCCGGTAGATCTGAAGATAATACAGCTGGGATGATGGGTCAAGGGAAGAAGGGACATGCAGCCGAGCCTGGTAAGGTATTTAGCAGATGAAAGACATAGAAGGTAGAAATCCAGGCAGGTATAGGCTTAAGTATCAATACAGTCCTCAATTTGCACAGTAACACACAAGTGCCTTCCCGCCCTCAAGAACCGGAACTACATTGGCCGTACGAGCTCCGAGAAGGTTGGGAATTGCGAATCTAGTGTTGGTAGCGATAACTGGATAATACATTGGCCAGATCATACAACCTAGTGAGCTTTCCTATACACGTGCAGATCCGACAGGTTAACCGAATTTACTACTTGGTCGGTTACACCCTAGAGGTTCTCAACTCTCAAGATCCCGTCACAGGAGGCGGCAAGTACGACGCAAAGGAACTACAAAGGCAAGGGAACACACCCGCAAGGCAACCCTACGGCCAGATCCACGATCTAGGCCCCGGATCCATAAGCTCGAATATTCGCTTAGGATTCGGAACCATCCACGGACGCAGAGTGAAGATTTTCCACTGCTGCTCCACCCCATCCCCACGTCTCGCCAAGACACTCAAGCTTCACCACTTGAACTCTTCGGAAGTTACCGAGAGAGCAAGATCCCGCCCTACCGACGGGTACACAAGGTGAGGAAAGTTCAGCAGAACACGGATCATCGGGGGACCCCCTCCGTTAGTCGGTGTCTGGGCGCAGTTGGTAAGTTGGATCCAGCAATCTCGCAGATTTTGCTGATCCCGCTACACCACAGTTGTAAACGGCAACTCAGGAAACAGGATGATGATCTTCATGGTGGCTATAGCAACACGATTTAACTTCTTGGCAGACCAAGGCTGGATAGTGTTCGCGGTGAAGGTCTCAGGCGCGAGCCGGCCAGGGATGAAGGTGGAATCCGGACCAAACGGGACCACGGGAAGTATGCATGGTAGGGAAGCGTTGGGAGGAGCGGCGGCCAAGGTAGATCCAGTGAATCCGCCGCCGTGTAGTGACCCATCTCCATCGTCACTACTCGATCCATCATCACTGTCGATCGGGATTGCACATACCGCAGTGCCATCTCCTGATCCGAGCGCTTCGGCGACTTGTTTGGTCGGCGTCGAGGGAGATCACAACCGAGCTTCGAATCTGGATTATGACAAAGCCCGTCGCATGTCTTCCTCCAAGGCATCGTCTCCAATCCGGGCCTCCTCTGAATCCTCAGGATCATCATCATCATCATCATCAGCAGCATCGTCGAGAGGGTACGTTTCGAAGAAGAACGGATAGGAGGGCCTGAGCCGTCGGACCAATCGGATCCATCATCCTCGTCGTCCTCAGAGCTGCCAAGTCCACAGCCGGTGGGAATGGCACGTTTGGCCTTTGCCTTACCGGACCCAGATCACACCAGTTGAGATACGGTAGAGGCTGGTCTGGATACGGTAGACACCGTCACGGAGGGTCCAGCAGAAGGTCCCGACTGAGCCGAAACAGATATGGCCGTGGACGCTGCTAGCCCCGTCGTAGAAGAGGCAATTGCCGTAGATCGAGTCGACGAAATCGCCTTGGACGATGTCGTGGTAGCTGATCCTGTCTTGGATCCAGATCCAGACCTCGAAAACGCAGCTGAAGGCTTGGTAGTGGATCCTGGCTTGGATCCGGACCCGGACTTCGAAGACGCAACCCAAGGCTTGGAAGTGGATCCTGTCTTGGATCCAGATTCAGACCTCGAAGACGCAACCGAGGCCTTGGTGTCGGATACTGGCTTGGATCCCGATCCAGACTTTGACGACGCAACCAAAGGCTTTGTAGTTTATCATGTCTTGGAGCCAGATCCAGATGTTGACGACGTAACCGCAGACTTGGTAGTGGATCCTGTCTTGGATCCAGCTTTCGCCGGTACAACCGCAACGGATACATGTTTGGAGAATGCTGTGACACTGGATCCGGCCTTGGAAGCCACCTTGGCAGCATAGCTGACACTGGATCCGGTCTTAAAAGCTTTTTTGAAGCAGCGCCGACTTTGGACTTGGCCTTGGCAGGAGATCTAGCAGGGGACGAAGTTTGAGGTTTGTTGTGAGGCCGGGGGAATCCAACGCCATAAGCAGCGGGCTGTTGAGGCACAGCGTGTGTCTGACAGATCATACGGGGGCTGTGGTGGACGCACTGCAGTGCCGTAAGACGAAAGACAAGTAGGATCCAAGGAGGGGAGCTTACGGACGTGCGAAGCGACGTATGGTGAGACCAGACAGGGGAAGCAGATGTAGTGTAGTGATTTCTCCATAGTTGCGGATAATCGCCCGTCGACAAAGACGCGACACCGCCCAAGATGTTCAAGCGACGAACCCTCGGTCATGTGATGTACAGTGACTCCAAGGTGCAAGAGACTCGACGGCATCAGTATCGAACTCTCAACGGATATTGGATACGGTCCATATGTCACTGAATCCAGGCTCCTTATTATTAATAATGGACTGGCCGGATTCGCATTCAGCGGCCAAGAACGGACCGTCTACGGTACGAACGGTGGTGTAGTAGAACACACAAATACCGTCAGATGTGGATTCCTTACACAAACCACAACGAATCGCCGAGTTAGGTCGGCGGTTGTATGTCCTGCGCAGAGGGTGGTCCCCGCGCGGTCCGGCCCTTCCGGGACAGACGAGTGGCTCGCTTCCACTCGGTTCCGACTAACCAAGTCAGATCACTTCCGAGGCTCCGCCGAGTTTGGTTCGGCGGAGCTCGTTCACAACCCTGTGTCCTCCACCAAAGGATGGACGACGGCGCGCGAGCGCTTTTACAGGTCACCGAGCGCAGAGGCAGCTCAGCTAGAAGTGTTACGGCACCCGGGCTATCCGACGTACTGGCCCGCTGAGTATGCGGGACTTTCTTTCGTGCGTAGCGAGGCTTTGGCCTGCCCGGGCCGACCTAATCTCTTGGCGCTACCAATCAATACCCTACAAGCTATGCCTCTCGAGTATTGACGGAGGCATAATCCAGCCCTATGCAGGGACTTACCGGAAAAGTGTACACTAGGAAAATTCTGCTCTGTTATCTTCTGGGAGCCCTTTCGGCTCCCCCTATTTAATCCTATGCTTCTTATACAAATATCTAGTGAGATGTAGTCGTTTCGGATCTCTATCGACCCTTCAGCTGGGTTCAGGCGACCGTTGAGCTCAGCGGCTATCCAGATAGCATATCCGGACAGATCGCCGAGTACTTACCGTGATCCTTTGTTCCTAAGCTCTGGGTTATCAGACCGAGCCGATTCTTAATCTAAAGTAGGTTGGCGTATGGTCGAATCTGGAAATCCCTACACCACAACTGCCCCGGTTAGGATACGGCCCGAGCTGGTGAGTGTCTTAATTCTTCATTTGGTTCTGCCACCGTTGGTCCGTACTCGGCTGATGACGTCTCGCGGCTCTCCACCACCTTCCTCGGTACGTTCGTTGCTTCCGTTGTCACCCACTCGGCAGCTCCTTACTCTTCGCATGCTACTCCAGCACAACTCGCGGCGCCACCATTCTCTTCCAACTCCTCGTCGAGGTGAAGGCGCGCCAGCTGAGTCGATTCCTCGACCCGTCGGCACTCGTGGGGTCAGCGACCGGCCTGAAGCTGGGTTGGTCGACCTGACAACTTCCCATGAGTCTGACGCGGAGTCGGCGGGGTCTTTTCGCGTGCGCCCTCCTGGTCCACCGAGCTTGCCGGGCGACACCACTTCGGGCGCCACCAGTCAGTCAAGCTCGGCTGCTCCAGTGAGTCTTGCCTCCCTCATGGCCAGGGTTAGCGAGCAGGGGTACGAGCGTCGAGAAGAATTGACCTTCTTGGTGAGGCTCATGGCCTACGGATTCACTCGTTCCGTGGAGCCTTCCGATCCCGCGCAGCGGCGAGCGATCTTGCATGCTTCTTCCGCGGGGGAGATGTTGGATATCTTGAAAGGCAACTACGCCGCTCTTGATTATCACCAGATCATTGGCGATCTCCGGGCCGACAATCAAGCTGTTTAAGAAGAGAACCGCGCATTGACTGGGCGACTGGACTCTCTTGCTCTCAGCAACGTCGACTTGTCCACTCAGCTCTCATCGGCGCGACAACAGGTGTTCCGATTAAAGGCTGCTGCCACGCAGTCTGCTAATCTCCTTGCTTCACTGCGAAAGGCTGTAGCTCTGAGTGAAGCGAAACTTACTCGGGCTATCGCAGCTGAGCAGAGCAAGGTTGACGCTGCGTTGAGTCAGGCCCAGCTCCATCATCAGCAAGTCTCGGATCGAGACGCCGAGATCGCAGTCCTTCTCCGATCCATTTCCGAGAGGGATGCGGCGTTCGTCACTCTTCAGGGCATCGCTTCCAAGCATTTCGAGCAGCTGCAAGAATCGGTGCGGCTGTACAGCTCCACCGGCACTCAACCCTTGCGGCACGCTCAGTCGGTAATCGCTGAGCAGCGGGCTGTGATCTTGCGGCAGAAGCGGCTCATCCGTCGGAATGGCATTATTCCGATGCACGACCCTCACATGGCTGCTGCTGCTGGCGGTGGCTTGCAGGTTCCTGGACTTGATCCGTCCGACCTTCTTCTTAACGCCCGGCTGTGTCGTGTCTTGGCGTCTCGCTTCCCTGAAGCTCTTCACATTCCGGCTGGTGAAACTCGGCGGTTGGAGTTGATTGTCCATCCTCGCCAAGACGCTTCAGTGGCTAGTTCCGCTGTTGGTCCTAGTGTGGCTCCTCCAGCTAGTCAGGCTTCTTCTGCGACTTCATCGGCAGACTCGGCTGCGGCTCCTGTCAGCTCAGTGGCGGCTACGAGCAAGCCCGATCCGACCCTCGCCAAGCTTCACCGTACTCCTTTGGCGAACCTGACTTCGACTCAGCGGCTTCTACGTTATGCCAGTCCCAAGTCTCCAACTGCTGCAGGTCCTCGTCATCGTCCACCGGCGCCGCATCCGCCTCAGCCGTACGCTTGTCCACTTCCCGGGGAGGATGAAAACGAGGCTATCAGTGCCCTTTTGCGCTCAAGTTCTCCTCAAGCTACTGTGTCCGATGGAGGAAGGCCCCGCTCTGGAAAATCCCGTCGTCGGACTCGGCGGAAGAAGGTTCGCCACCTTCAGTTGAGTTCTGCTACATAGCCCGCTGTTTCTGCTCGCTCCGAAGACGACGATGACGCTTCGAGCGAAGCTGAATTCGAGTTTGAGTTGCCCGAACCGCCCGCCGACACCGTTCCTGCGATTGATTCGACGACTTCGGTGGGTTCTTCGTCTTCCGGTCCTCTGTCGACGTCGTCAGTCGCGGCTACTCACCCGCCGCCGGTATCTTCTTCCGATGTCGTGGCTTCGCTGCCTGACCCGGCTACAAGCGTTTTTGGCGCAGGCTCGACTTCGCCCATCTCCGCTGGGTTGTCCCAGTCAAGCGTACCGCTCAGCGTCATATCAACGGTGGTTGGGCACTCCCTGTCATCATCTGGCCGATCCTCTCACGTCTCTCCCTCTCGAGGTCTGAGCGTATCCACGACGCCGACTGACCTAGTGACTCCGGCCGTGAGTGTCCTCAGACCGTCTCTCCCTGCGAGCTCGGCGGTGTTGACGTCCCCGTCTGGGCGCCCCATCCGGAGATCTGCTGTGACTGCTCGCACGGTGACTGCTCAGCTGCTTGAGGACCTTGACGCGTCTGACGACGAGGTTTTAGGACCTGGCGACGGTTCTGCCCCGTCCGCCGGCCCGACGAATCACGCCGCTGGGTCGCTCTTGGATCCCATTTCTATCCGAGAACTCGGCGGGTAGTCCTTCAGGCTCCGACTCGGCGGCCGAAGATGCTCGTCGTTCTGCCAAGGCGAGAAGCCTTCATGCGGCAATCTTCGGCTCTGACGATGAGATGAGTGATGAGTCCTTGCCGCCGAGTAATCGCCACTCCTCGCGACATTCATCGATGGATTCTGGTGATGGGACGACTTCTACCTCTGCGTCGGCTTCGGGGAAGCAGCAGCGTCGCAAGCATCGTGCCTCGTCGAGTCCTCCCGGTCACCGGTCGAAGCGGTCCAAGAAGCACAAGAAGCACAAGAAACATCACAAGAAGCACCGGCACCACAAGCATCGGCAGCCTGCGTCAACTCCTGATCTGGCTCCTGCCCAATCTCTTTCGGCTGCTCCTTCACCAAGTGTGCTCCCGGTAGCGTCGGTTCCCTCTCAGCCGAGTTCGACTGCATCACGTCCGGCTTCGTTCACTCTGCCAAGCGCTCTTACACTCCCGCTGGCGACGTTACGGACGCGGGCCTCGCAAGCGGTTTCCAAGGATTGTCGCTTGACTCTTCACATGGCTCAACTCCGCGAGGTACCATTTATGCATTTCGGCTCAGCCCGTTGTTGGAATGCGTTATTGGATACACTGAGCGGAGGGGTGCAGCTGGAGATCATAGGCGGCAAGAGTCGTGTGCCACCCACGACGTGTTCTCTTGACGGCATACGAGCTTTCATGGTTGTCTTTGATCCGAACCATCCTTGTCAGCGTCTTCGGCGGATGCTCCCTGAGCTTCCTTTCTTCTTTTCTCCGTCGGTACTGGAGGAAGCTCGGCGGTGCTTGGCTTTTCAGACCCGACCTCGAACTTTGATGCAAGTTCTTGGAGATATGTGGGTGAAGCTTCGTGGCGACAGTCCTTTGGACTCGGTGGGGAGGCCCATCAAGACAGATGGTCAAATGACCCGTTACTTTGTTGCTCTCTATATGCGTCGTGATTGGATCGTCGAGTCAAGTGTGTTGATGGGCCTCCATCCTGACGTCAACCCGGCTGCCACGCCCGCTCAGCTTGCTGAGGTGTATGAGCTGTGGCTGGTGTACAAGCGCGAGCGCAAACGCCGTAGTGATACCCTACGATCCTTGGTTGTCACTGTCTACGACCAGCATTACTCGGCGGTCACGCAGATGCTCGGCGATGAACCTGCTCCTCTTGTGGACTCTGAGGTTTATTTTGATCCGTCCATCCCCCATTCCTCTCCCGTTAACCTTTCGTGGGTTCCATCCGGGAGAGACTGGGTTCAATGTGCTCGTGATGTGGATCTAGCCGAGCCCAGGCGAGCTTGGTGGCTAACTGACCCGGCGGTTCACCCGTATAACACATGCTTCCGCGCTCGGAACGTGGACTTCTTGGTTTTCGCTCCGCGCGGTATGGACCCTCAGGTTGTTGGCGACGCGATTGAAGAAGACTTCAATCTTGCCGAACAAGCGCCTCCTGCATACACCCCGGGTGCTCCAACTCGGCTGAATCGTCAAGGTTTCCACATCTTCGCTGGGTCTTCAATCGGTGAGCTCGGTTCGGATGACGAGAGTGCGTCTGATGACGACTCCGCGGACGACGGGCTGGGTTCTCCCAATCTCCGTGGCGTGTTTCCGAGTATGTCTCTGTTCGGCACTCCACTCCCAAGTGGAACGGATCCGCCTCAACCCGAGTCGGGTTCTGAGGCACCGGTTCTTCTTCCCTCTGCTTCGGTGTCGGTCTCCTTAGCTAGCTCGGCGATGATACTTCTTGCCACGCCTGCGGATGTTGCATCTCCTTCCGCCGTTTCTCAAGGAGCGACGTCTGCTGCGCCGCCACGCCTCCAATCGTCGAGTCCGCTGAGCTCCTCACAGTTGTCTCCGTCGGGTTCAACTC
The DNA here is from genome assembly GCF_000142945.1 of Phytophthora infestans T30-4. NCBI lineage: Eukaryota > Oomycota > Peronosporomycetes > Peronosporales > Peronosporaceae > Phytophthora > Phytophthora infestans. The sequence continues at coordinate 451,212 of NW_003303675.1, read as the reverse complement.
ACTTGGAGTCCGGATCGCCAACTTTTTAATTTTCTTCTTTTGACTGGGCGTCCCGTAGGTATCGTTCAGGACTTCATTTCGTAATTATTCAGTATATGTAATTTCGACACAGTAGCATTCCATCTCAACTCGGCCTGTGTCGTCCGCTGAGTTGGTGTAACATTTGGTGCAATAACTGTTAATCCTCATCTGCAACTTGCACCATTTGCAGACGGTTTTCACGCTTCTTCTGTCGTAGATAGTCAAACAGGAGACCTCCACATGACAAATACGACAGTGGTTCCCAAGTAGGCTCATCGTAGCCGACCCACTTAACCTTAAACTTCCGCTGTGACCGGGATGTACTCGTGGATAATGGTAGCTCATACTGGTTCGTACTTGTGTCTGGCTCCTAGCTATCTTCAGGCAGTAATTCTTCGTCAAGAGCTCGGCGGAGTCAGCGATTCAACGCAGGGTCAGCTGACGAAGTTCGAAGCGGACCACCAATCACAAGCTGACTGCGATCCAGTCCAAGACCTGGTCAACGGACCGGACGGCGACATGTTCGCTAATGGAGAAACAGGCCGGTCTTATTTGATTTCGGTGTTCAAGCGGAGGTTGTTTGTCGATGATATATGTTTTGGAGGGGAGACGTTTGACGCCTGCCTGGAGACACTCGACCGACTACTAGCCCGGTTCACAGAATGCCGAATTAGCATCAGCTTTACCAAGGGTATCTTTGTCCAACCCAAGGTTAATTTCTTGTCGCACGAGATTACGCCGAGTGGCATACGCGCGGATGCGAAGAAGATAGCCGCGATCGCCGAGATCGCCTTCCCGAAATCAAAGAAGGGGATGCAAGCCTTCCTCGGTGCACTTAACTATTACGGCCGATTCATCCAGAACTTGGCCGTTTATGGAGCGGTACTCTATCAGCTAAAGGACACGGACTTTGGTCCTGGGGGTGACTTGGCGTCAGCAAAAGCGTCATTCGCCGAGCTCAAAAGACGGGTAGCAGAAGCTCCAATTCTGCGCCATTTCGACTCGGCGAAAGAAGTCCACATAATGTTGTACGCCAATGACTGGGCACTGAGCAGTACATTGGCAGCCGCACGACGACAAGCTGCACCCAGTTCGCTTCTGCGGACGCGTACTAAAGGAGAATGAACCCGGCTATCATCCCGCTGAGAAAGAAGTAAGTCGCGCTGTTACAATTGCTGAAAGTGTGCTACACTCTCTTGGCGGGGAAGACGCTACACGTCTACACCCGTTTCTCCACGCTGGAGTGGGTGTTTAAGTCAAAGTCGCTGTACGGCCGCGCAGTCAGTTTCGCAGTTATGTTGTCGCCCTACGATTTGAAGGCGAAGCGAGTACGTGAACGAGATGTAGACTTCGCCCATTTGCTCCAGGCGTCGATAACCCCGTCTATCGGACTCGACGATTCCTTGAAGCACTTTGCGCCTCCCTCCAAGAACTCGGCGACAGTTCGAATGGACCCAGAGCTGCTATACGCCCGAATACCAGCTGACTTTGCGGGATGCGTGCTGTCATTTGATGGCTCAGCGAAGACAGAAAAAATACGGCGGGTATGGAAGTTGTTCGTGGATACTGTGGCGCCTTCCGAATTGGGACATTGAGATCGCTGCGAGTGCGTACCTGTCGTCCACCACAGTCAACATCGCCGAGTACACCGGCATGAACAATGGAGTCTTGGCGGCGATTGACCGAGGGAACCCAGCTGATTATCGTGGGTGACTCCCGGCTTGCAATTCAGTAATCCATGGGGGTGATAGCATGCAAGAAGGAAACGTTGCAAGTGGAGCTAGCTCGACACAAGGATCTCACGAAGCAACTCAACTCGGTCCGGTATCGACACATAGCGCGACACTATAACGCAGCGGCTGATTCTCTCGCTACAGAAGCACTTGAAGCTAAAGCTGGACGAGTAATTCTCGGGATGGATAGGAAAGCAGAACTGAGAATGATTAACCGAGTAGCCGAAGAATTGTACGCCACCGACAACCCAGCGGAAACCCCGATTGTCACGGCAGTCACTCGTAGCCGAGTACGCCGAGTTCACTTTTGAGGACGAGCTGAATGAAGACTCGGCTAGAGCAAGAGAAGGAAGTCAGGATCACGAAGCCATATCAACAAGTCCTGGAGTATCTGCGTTTGAAAGCAGTGGGTATGAATTCGAACAAGTCGGCAGGGGGTCGACTCGGCGGACTAACTACACGACCCCGAATGTCGAAACAGGGTCGCAGATGGAGTCAGCCCAGACAGCTCAGAATGCCAACGACATTGATCCAGTGACAGTACAGACTGAGCGGAGACGACGAATCGCGAAGGCACAAGATGAAGAACTCAGGTGGGCCGATCTGAAGGCGTACCTGAGAGGTGAGTTTGAGGACCTTACACACCGTCAAGCTCAGAATGCCGGCAAAGTCGCAGAAGTCTTTGTACTCAGCGAAGACGGCCTGTTATACCGCCGAGATGAAACTCGCCGACTGGGCGAACTCGGCGAACAGAGCCTCTCATTGAGATTGGTGATTCCGTCAACTATGGTCGACGAGATACTTCATAACTGTCACAACTCGATCAAAGGAGGGCATCAAGGCATCGTCAGAACTTATCACCGAGTCAAGGCCCTCTACTACTGGATTGGTCTTTACGCCGACGTGGTGATACATGTTAGGGCCTGCGAGGACTGCAATACCAGCAAGAGCAAGCCGCAGTTGAGAGGTTACTCGCCGGGAAATGTGGTGTCAGACCATCCATTCCAAGTCGTGTTAATGGATTTCGTGATTCCCCTTCCTCGAACTCAGCGGGGCAATACTGCACTGCTGCTGTTCCAGGACCTCTTCACGGGGTTCGTTATCGCTAAGGCTATGAATGACACCGGGGCACTCGAAGTGGCCAAGGTATTTGAAGAATGCGTCTTCAGGCAGTTCGGGGCTCCGTCTCTGATACGGCACGACCGAGATCCAAGGTTTATGAGTGAAGTATTCCAAAAGTTCTCCGAGATGATGCAGTCGAGATCAAGAGCTACGCTGAGTTTCCGACCACATGCCAACGGTCAACAAGAGAGGTCAGTCAAGACAATGGTTCAGACTATACGGGTCTACGTGGAAGACCCACTTCAAGCCGACTGGGATGACATCGCCGAGAAGATGGTACACGCTATCAACAACCCAAGAGACTCGACTCGGCGAGAAACCCCTTTTTATCTGGTACATGGTTGGTACGCCAAGTCTACACTCAAGGCTATGACGAGCTCAATACGACGTGGACAGGGACGCCCAGTCAACTCGGCGGACGCAGTCGAGTGGCGCCGAGAAGCGAACAGACAGCGAGAAGTTGCCCTTCGATTAGCAGCTGAGTTCCAAGTGCGAGAGAAAGCACGACGAGCTCAAGAGCACAACGAAGCACTGAGCAAGAAGGAGAAAAGATCCATTCCCAACACAGCAGATGACGAAGATGGAGTTGCAGAACCAGGCGATGAACCCACCGAATCCTTGTTCAAAGAAGAAGATCAAGTCTGGTTGTTTATGGAACGAGTCAAGTCGGGCCTGACCAAGAAGTTAGCCCACCGATGGTATGGACCATTCAGGGTGAAGAAGAAGGTGGAAGAATTCGCCTATGAATTGGAGTTACCCGACAAGAGTGGATACAGGTTTTACCCAGTGGTCCATGTATCACGTCTGAAGGCGGTCACCGAACTCGGCGGAAGACCAAAGACGAGGCTAACCGCCGACCTCGAAGAGACTTGACTTTCTCAAGGTCGCACACTACGCGCGCGAATACAAAGGAATACGATCCTTTTTTTTTCGGCGGCGGAGTAGTGTACATGGTTATGTGGGTGGGATGGTGGGAAGCCACTATATTCATATTTTAAAAAATTTCAAATATTTAATATTAGTAATAAATTGGGCATCTTTATCTGACGCAAATAAAGACTACAGCTTTATTATTAGTATTAATAAATATACTTCAAACGCTCCTTATTACATAAGTGTAGTACTACTACAAACGTCTGCAAGCAATAATAAGAAATATTTTTCGAATAGTACTACGAAAAACGATACTGTAAGTTAAATTATTACAAAAGTATTACGAAGCCAGAACAAATCATATTTTTGCAAACAAGTACTAAAGTTTCAATTGAGGCGAAATATGTGTCACCAAAGCCTACAATTTTTGGCAACAGCTCCTACGATGATATAGTACGTGTGTGCTTATCGGGGCCTATTAATTATGCTAACTAACGCATACACAGGCAGCGCCCTTCGCGTGGCCTTGCATACCGCAGCTGAAAATGAGAGCAAAATGAAATTTAAGCGGTGCTTTTAAGTACGATGTGTAGTCCACGTACTGTGTGTACAAAACTCAATACCGATTTTAGCCAATGGGGGCCGCCTTCGCTGCGCTCGGCAGCCAGTAGAGCGCGCGTATTTGCGTTACATTTTAGAACCCTACCCTCGGACGGACTGACAGACGGACAGACAACACACTCCACTAGATGGGGAAGACTAGCCGTTCGCCACCGCTACGCGGCGGAGTGGCATGGTTTGTTGGAGATGAGGTGGCCGCAAATTAAAGTGATCGTTTGTGTCGTTTGCTTTGTGAGCGTCGTTCTCCCCAGTACGTCGCAGCTTCGTGTACTTATCCACTTACTATTCTGTAGTCTCATGTGGACCCGTGTAATGTCGGGGTTTGGTACGCTTCCATTACCCCGTACTACAGGATGGATGACATGCTCTTCAGTGGCCGGCGCTCTTTCGTGCTCTTCCCGGCTTCGTGGTTCCTGCTCACCCGTGGCCCACGCTGCCCAGCGGTTATGCGCTCTCTCTTATGGGTTCATGCACTTTAGTACGGCCTTTTCGTAAATGCTAACTTTTCCTGTTCTCAAACGTTTACGTGGGTTTAGTGCATCTACGTTGTCCGTTTTATCGTGTTCTACGACGGCATCGTGCTCCACAGTGTGCAGTCGTGGTCACCCCAAGCGCCCACCTCCCCGTTTATTTCGTGGCTGGTCCACCGTCCGTGCAATCTAGTTCTAATGTAGTACTGTCCTCCGTGGCTCGGTAAGCTCAGGTTCAACACTGGTATCGTTCTCCGCGGCGCTGTGATTTTCCGTGTATAGCTCCGCGACTGCGTTCTCCCATGGCTTAGTGACACAGGCCATGCTATCGTGCTAACTTGTAGTGTCGCGGTTGGGCTTTCGTCAATGCGATCGTTGAATACCGTAGTATCGTGCTGTGAGACTCGGTGAGCTCCGGTTCTATCCTAATATCGCGTCCCAATACTCGGTGATATCCCGCTTATGGTCCCGCGCGGGTTCATGTTTGGTCGGTCGACTGTGCTCCGTGTTCAACCGTGGTGCTATGGGAGACTTTCTGTCCGTGTACTCTTACCGTTTCGTGTTCTACCGTGGCTTCGAGCGTGCGTGCTCTTTCGTAGCCCGTGCTTTTCGGCATGCTGGGGTGGCTATAGATGTAGTTCCCTTCTGTGACTCGTACGCTCCCGTCATACTCTTGTCGTTCTGTTCTTTTCATGGCTGTGTGCCCTTCCGTCTTTCACGCTACTCAACAACTTCGAGGTTTGCATTGGCTAAGTCTTCAGCCATCGTCCGTTGCCTTCCGTGCTTCGTGTTGCTCTTCTATCCCGTCGTCTACATAGTGTGGGTCGGGGCTCCTTCGTGTTTCGCGTTCTTGTTTAGTCACGTGCCTCTGCGCTCACTTAATAACAAACGCTGTTCCCAACATATATTGTTGGAAATATCGCACAATCTTAAGGTCGCACACTACGCGCGCAAATTCAAAAGAAGATGATACTTTTTCCCGGAGGCAGTGTAGGTTGCAGGGTTGTAAGCCACATTAGTCATATTTTTAAGTCTTCACACTATTATTAATAGTAATAAATAATGATTTATTATCGAACGCTGATAAAATAATTATGTGTACGACTACTACTAATATCTGCGAAACAAATTATATTAATCTTTAGAATAGTACTACTCAAAACAGTATTGTAAGTGTTTCTAAAAGTAAAGGACTACGAAGCCTAAAATATCATTCTAAAACCAATAAGTACTAACGTTTCGATTGAGGCCGAAATATGAGTCACCAAAGCCTACAATTTTTGTCAACAGCTCCTACGACGATATAGTACGTGTGTGCTTATCGGTGCCTTTTAATTATGCTAATTAACGCGTACACAGGCAGCACCCTTCGCGTGGCCTTGCATACCGCAGCTGAAAATGAAAGCAAAATGATTTTTGAACGGTGCTTTTAAGTACGATGTGTAGTCCACGTACTGTGTACAAAACTCAATACCGATTTTAGCCAATGGGGGCCGCCTTCGCTGCGCTCGGCAGCCAGTAGAGCGCGCGTATTTGCGTTACATTTTAGAACCCTACCCTCGGATGGACTGACGGACTGACGCAGACCACACTCCACTAGAGGGGTCAGACTAGCCGGCCGCCGCCGCTACGCGGCGGAGTGGCATGGTTGGAGATGAGGTGGCGCAACTTTTAGTACTTCGGTGTGTCACGTGCTTTTGCTTAGGTCCTGTACTTCCAGGCTGCGTGTGAATTCGTCCACTCCAGTACGTCGTGAGGTCGTGTGCTTGATCCGTTTATCTTTCCGTAGTCTCATGTGACCATATATCGTGTTTAAGTACGTCTCCATTACCCCGTACTAAAGGCTGGATGTTGTGCTCTTCAATGACACGTGCTCTTCCGTGGTCTTCCTGGCTTCGGGGTTCCCTGCTCACCCGTGGCCCACGCTGCTTAGTGGTTATGCGCTCTCGTTTGGGTTCGTGCTCTTTAGTACGGCCGCTTTCGTGGCTGCTAGCTATTCCCTGTCATCAAACGCTTACGTACTTTGCACAGGTTTCGTGATACATAGTATTTCGTGACCGTTGCCCTCCCATCACCGGTACGCTAACCAAAGGGCGCTATTCCGTGGGTTTGGTGCCTCCACGTAGTCGTGCTGTTCCGTCGCCCGTGTATAAGGCTTTGCTGATGGCCTCACCGGCCGCGTTGTCGCGCTATCATGCAATCGCGGTGTGGCTCTGCTCTCTCTGCTTCCGTGCTCGCGTAGTGTGTATGTTTTGTCCGTGTTATCGTGCTCTACAGCGGTACCGTGTCACGGTGTACAATCGTGGTCTCCCGAAGCGCCCCCCCACTCCGTGCTTCACCGTGGTGCGATCGGAGAATTGCTGTCAGTGCACTCTTACCGCTACGTGCTCTACCGCGGCTTCAAGCGTGCGTGCTCTTTCGTAGGCCGTGCTTTTCATCATGTTGGGGTGTCATTATTTCAGTTCCCTTCCGTCATCCGTATGCTCCCGTCATGTTCTTGCCATTTTAAGTTTTCATGGTAGCGTGCTCATCCGCGATTCGTGCTTTTCAGAATCGCTAGGTTCCTTCGTTAATTTAGTCCTTTTGCAACGTCCATGTCCTTCCGTGCTTCATGTCGCTCCTTCTATACCATCGTGTGGATAGTCTACCTCGGTGTTCCTTTGTGTTTCGTGTTCTTGTTTATCCACGTGCCTCCGTGCTAACTTAATCGCAAACGCTGTTTCCTTTTTGTTTGATGTATGCTACAACTCGTGTTGGAAAGTGTGCACAATCTCTTAAGGTCGCACACTACGCGCGCAAATACAAAGGAATATGATCCTTTTTTTTTCGGCGTCGGAGTAGTGTACATGGTTATGTGAGGTGGGATTGTGGGATGGTGGAAGCCACTATCTTTTCATTTTAAAAGGTTTCAAATATTAAAAAATGGTAATAAATTGTACATCTTTATCTAACGCAAATATAATAATATAGTTTAAAGTAATTAGTATTAGTAAACTCATTTCTAACGTTGCTTTATTTATTGTGTGTATTGCTACTTCAAACGTCTGCAAGCAAAACGTAGTAGTACTACGCAAAATAGTATTGTAAGTTAAATTATTACAAAAGTTTTACGAAGCTATAACAAATCATATTAAAGCCAATATGTACTAAAGTTTCGATTGAGGCCGAAATAGAAGTCACCAAAGCCTACAAATTGTGTCAACAGCTCCTACGACGATATCGTATGTGTGTGCACATTTGCGCCTTCTACTAATGCTAAATAAAGCGCGCACAGGGAGCGCCCTTCGCGTGTCGTGGTGCTTCGCGCTGGCAAAAAGAAAATTTAAACGGTGCATTTAAGTACGATGTGTAGACCACATAGAGCATGTACACCACATAATGCAATTTTAGCCAATGGGGCCGCCTTCGCTGCGCTCGGCAGCCAGTAGAACGCACGTATTAGCGTGAGTTTAATTAACCCTAGCCCGTTACGGACGGACGTACGGACAGACGCAGACCACACTCCACTAGGGGGGGGGGGGGGGGTAAGAATAGCCGTTCGCCGCCGCTACCGCGCGGAGGTGGTAGGTTTAAGTCCCAGGGGGAAATGGGCTCTCGCCTTCGCTGCGCTCCGACGTAAACATGATTATGTAAACGGGATGTATTAAATGCATATGAAATTGAACATTCCTACTCTGAACCAAAGATCTGCCTGTAGACAATGTTCTGGGTGTAGACCCCATCCTCCTCCTCCAGTTTTGGGTACTCGACCAGTGCCTTGAATCTTGATCTTGAAGTAACTCGCGACATCGCAGCGTACAGCTACCCGTGGGAGAAGCAAGGCGTAGCAAGATACAGCCCCAAGTGCTGCACCGTTTGTCCTTTCGCCTTGTTAATGGTCATCGCAAAGGCCGGTTGGACAGGAAACTGCTTGCGTCTCAAGTGAAACGGAAAGCTCCGAATGTCTCCGTCACTGATGAAAACAATGCGGGGAATCAACACATGTTGCCCTTGTGGCTCACCTGTCATGATAGTGGCGTGGATGACATGTGGCTTGAGCGCCACGATTCAAAGCCGTGCTCCGTTGCACAGCCCTATCTCTGGATTCAGGTTCCGCATCATCATAATATGCATTTCTACCTTGATGGTCAGTTTGTGGAAGGCATTCCACTGATATTCATCGAGTGGAGTACCTCCTGCTCGAAGAAATTACCATCACCGTCGTCTTGTACAGAATCGGAAGACATGTATCCCCGTGCCTCTCCAGTTAAACGATCGGTCACCGCTTCATTTATGCGGTGGACGATTACGTTCGTGGTCATGAGGATCGTTCGGTTAGCGAAATACTCGTCGGTAGCAACCTCGGGGTTGTTAATCTCTCCATACATCTCGTCAATGATCCGATCCATGCCTCTTGGAATAACACCAGGACGAATTTCCAGGTCCTCGTCCTCGGGCACAGGTGGATTCTCAATCAGCATATCGCGTGGAATCTTCATGTAATCGCTTCCTAGGGAATGGTTAACATCATGCCTTCCCTCCCCGACTTGCAGCGGGAACTCGGAGAACCCAGCCATTTCCTCAGCAGTGTCCGCAGTATCAGCTGTGCGCACTCGCATGTTTTCCGTAAGCCGGAGCGTATGTAATTGGGGCCAAAGTCTAGATGACTTGAGACAAGCGTCAATTGTCTCGACGGGTGTTCCATTCTTTACAACGGGGAGAATCTGGCGGAAATCCCCCGAAAGTACAAACACTTTTTCCCCAAAAGGCTCGGTATCGTTGTCAAGTATGTCCCGCAGTGTTCTGTCTACTGCCTCGAATGCGTGGTGATGGGCCATAGGTGCTTCGTCCCAAATAATCAAACTTGCATGCTTGATCAACTCCTGAATATTGGAGTTCTTCCTGATACCGCACGTTGAGCTCTCGTTTAATTTCAAAGGGATTTTGAATGTAGAACGAGCTGTCCTACCACCCATGAGCAAGAGCGAGGCAATACCGCTAGACGCCACAGCTATGGCGATTTTTTCCGAAAAGTCTGACTTTGGCCAGTATGTTTCGAAGCAGCGGCTTCACCAAAACAGCTTACCTCGACGTGAGCTCACTGGATACGATGCGTCAGCTTTGGAGGCGATTGTAAATACAGAAGATCAGCTGAACGAAGGACAGCGAGTGGTTTACGACCACATTATTGAAGCGGTAGAATGTCCTCAGGAAGGCAACAAGTTATTTTTTGTCGATGGCCCGGGTGGTACTGAAAAATCTAGATTCACGAATCAATGTTGGGAACGACCCCAACTGGGGAAGCTCGTCGAAGTCTCCTACCGCATACCCGTTCGCCTCAAGTAGCTCTTGAATGCTCATCAGCGTTTCAAATTCGACCAACGCCGACTTTAAGGGGTCCATCAAAGCCTGATGTTTGCGTGCGAAGTCTTGGGAAAGATCCGCGAAGAACCGATCCCATATAATAACAACATTTGCTGGAGCTGTATACACCAGAATGACAACGAAGAGCTGCCGTAGTTGATACGGCATTGGGAACTCAGCCGCTTCCCTCAAACACAAAACCCACTCGTTGTCATTCTCCAAGTAGCCAGACTCCCGCGCCGCAATTTGGAATGTGGGGTAGACAATCCCGTTAACCGTTCTCAAGTCTTCAAACGATGTTGGGCCTCTACGCTGACAGAGCAGTAGCCGAAAATAGAGCCGCTCCATATCTCGAGGAGACACGTGAATCATGCGACCAACCGCAGCTTGATACTGTTTCCGGCGAACCCACCTTTTCGGTTGCCCTTTCTCCGGCGCTTTCCAGCAGAACTCTTTAGGGATGTCCTGATACAACATCGTCCTGGCAATATGATTCTCGGGCACTTCGCTCGCACACAACTCAAAGAATCTGGTCAGCATCGTGTAACTACCACGTTCCAAAACCGTCTCCGGGTTTTCCGTCTCGCGAAAGCAAATCGTCTGTCCTGACTCGAGATGAACCGCTAGCTGTGTCACCGCATGGGTTTTCCCCTGAATCGTGAAGTCGAGCAGGCGCATGCAAGCTTCCACCGGAGAAATGTACCGGGCGCTCAAAAAACGTAGAATCTCATTTGGTTCTCGACGCGCACTCTGCTGCCCTCCTCGGACTTCTTCCACAGTGAGTATAGCCATGTCGGGTCCTTCGTACACATACTTGTACAGGTATTTAACCGCAGTAATATCCGTGCACACTTCCACATTGATGTGGCAGTTGTACTTCTGGGATAAGTACGGGTTGTACGGTACAACCCACTGGTTGATCGTCGCATTGTCGTATTCTCTGCCTTTGAACTTTAGAACACCTTCTTGCCGTCGACGTCGTCTGTACACTGGATATCCGTTGGCATTGGCCTGTGTAACGTCTGCTAAGGACTTCGGATATCCTTTGGTGCACTTGCCGTGCTTTATACACGCGCAGGAAGGGTTTGCAGGCCCGCATGGACCATGGAGCATGCACGACATGACCGTCTCATACAGCTGAGGGTTTGTATCCTTATCTGGGATCTCAGCGCATACCATCTTGTCTACGACTCGCGGGTTCAAGGTTTGTCTTCGTCAGCCAAAATAACCAGTACGTGAGCGTGGGGGAGCCCTCGTTTTTGAAACTCGACAACGTAAATCCGCGGGCTACCCAGGTGCGAAGCCGGTAGTATGATACGCTTGCCAACCTGATTAAGAAAGTGAGTAGGTCGCTCTCTGCTGCCTCCGTCCCGATCCGGGTGCACCAATCTGTTCTGAGCTCGGACATATTCCGACAGCAGCACTTCCCCTTCCGTCAGAGCCAAAGTATCTTCGTTGAGCAAAGCATCTTGAACACCCCTGTATTGATCGGCGCGAAGGTTTTTCGGATTGTCGGCCACCCAGCGAAGCTGTACTTGCTCCCATTTTGCACGCTGATCTACACACCACTGCTGAAATAGACGCCCACTTTGGTGGAGAGCGGACTGGTCATCCACTTTCTGATGAAGGCGGAACGCTACGTGCTCACGAAGCGACATTGCCGTCTTGTTTCGATACTCAGCACCATTCGCGAACTCGTCTGTGTAGGTCCAGCCCTTCTCTCCATATGGAAGGAGAAGCGGGTATTGGAGTGGATCGTAATCGACGTGAGTCTCGTACAAACGTAGCAGCCTTTGATCGCGTGTAAAGAGCAGTAGATCCCGAGGCTGAGCCAGGTTGCCATCCTGAATGAGAGTCGCAGCCACTTCAGACACAGTGGGGCGGTTATGCGTCCTCGGTCGCGAGGAGTTGTCATGTAGACGGAACACCAAGTCTACTGGATCCTCCGTGTTGTGTTGGCGCACTTGCTGCCCAAAGTGGAGGAACCTTTGCGCTAATGGGTTGTGCTCTGCCATCATTTTCTCTATGTCCAGTAGTGCAACACGATCCAGATCCGCGAATATACCAAGACGTCGCTCCGCGCGGCGTTGCATGTCTGGATCCACAATGTAGATCTGCGCAAACTTCGGAGATACCCGTGCGCCTGTCCGACGGTCTATGTGGGAGAGGAGAGACCCAAGGTAGTGCCCCATAGCCCCTTGAATGCGATAAGTGTACACCCCGTGTGTACCTGCAACGCTCTCGTCTTGATGTACATTTTGAAACGATCGGTTTGAGACGAAGCACCAATCAACGTAAACGCGAAGGCTTGGTTGTAGGCACGGATTTGACGGCGAAACTCGGGATCTCCGTAGTTCTGGTGGCGCGGGGTGCAGTGGAGACAGCTTTACCCTGCCTGCCAGACAGCATGATATCGCAGACTCGCCTGGCCACTTCCAAGCATTGCAGATCGGACAAACAGCTGTAGCCGGGAGCTTGTGTCGCCCGTTGACCACGTGGATAAGCGATTTCGTCGATAACCTTCCTGCTGTCGGTGAAGCTCACGTTCAGCATCTCGTTCTTGTCCCGACAGATCGGCCCGTCGATCGGCGTGCTGTTGGCGGTTTAGCTCACGCTCATCGTCCCGGTCTTCTTGTGGTAGCTCCGCTCGGCGAACTTTAGGTCGCGTTCGTATTGTCGCTGCTGTCCATTTAGCTCCGCCCTGTGTGCTGTTTGCTGCTGCCGATTATTTACTCGTTGTTCGTGACGATCTTCTCCATGTAACCGAGCTCTTCGGGCACGCTTGCGCTCTGCGTCTTTTTTCCTCGCACGATCCTGAGAGAGTGACATATTAGCTCGTCCTGTGCGAGATCTCTGTGCGTCGCGTGTACGGTCGCGATCTGTCTGAGACAGTGTCCTGTTAGCTCGTCTTTCGCGAGCTCGTTGCGCAACTGACACCGGAATCGCTTCTTGAACAGGAGCTAGAGGTATTAAAAGCACTGCCAGTGAAGCCACCTCGGTAGCTCCCGCTTGATACGCTGCCTCCATCTGGGCCGCAAGCCGGCGCTGAAATATCACAGGATCGGACTCTTCCGTCTTTTCCTCCCGCTCTTCAAAACGGCCAGCTTGACCTTCCGTAACTTCCGTAACCGCCGTAGCTTCTTGGTGCACACTGAGGGCTTGAAGCGCTTTGTTCAAGTCGCAGCACTTCCTCCTGCGCTTGTTCATACGTCGCTTCCGTGCTTCCTTCTCCTCTTGCATGGGTGTCGCATTGATCCGTTCATTCTCGCGCAGAGCCTCCTCAAGTTCTTCCCGCGTCCTTTTCCGCTTAGTTCGAGCCATAAGTCTGCGAACACGAAAACGTGACGCGTTAGCCATAGTCTAAGTACACCGCACGTAGCAGTAGGTTTCATAAAGAAGGATGTGGGGACATCTGCGTACTACCCGGGATTGCTTGCTCCCATCAAGGTTATCTCCGATCACTTATCCCACAGTCACGGGCCGTGAGGCCCGGAGCGGTTTTAGTTTGCAAATTGTGCAGTCGAATCTTCAGGGTTGGGCCCTCGGATAGTACTGTAGCTTGAGGTGCGATATCCTTTTGCCAAAAGGCGGTCGGTAATTGCAAAGGCTGGCTATTGATAGGCTATTACAGCCCCCATCCCCATCTGTCGGTTAAAAGAGGCCAGTAACGGTACCCCTCCTGACCAACTGCACGCACGCAATGTGCGTGCCCATCAATAACCATAAACGACCAGATCAACTAATTCGCTGTCGGGTTTGCGGTCAATGGACCAGGTGCCAAATGTACTCTCGCGCAGAGTGGGCGGTGGGATAAAGCCCCAAGAACCCAGAGGGCTCTGAAACTAAATCCCCATAGCACGGCTACCTACTTGCAGGATAAAATCCCGCAAGTTATAAGCTACCCCCTAAGCAGTTCCAGGAACCTCGGACTGTATGTGTATGTGTGTCTTGCTAGCTACTAATGTAAACTAACATGCATACACGCAGCGTACCTCGCGCAACGTGCCGTTCCGCGGCTTCTGTTTCGAAAATGGGGGCAAAATGAAATTTGAACGGTGCATTTAAGAGCGATGTGTAGACCACATATAATATGTACATCACATATTGCAATTTTAGCGAATCGAGGCCGCCTTCGCTGCGCTCGGCAGCCAGTAGAACGCGCGTATTAGCGTGAGGATTATTAACCCTAGCCCGTTACGGACAGACTGACGGACGGACGCACACCACACTCCACTATAGGGGTGACACTAGCCGCTCGCCGCCGCTACGCGGCGGAGTGGCATGGTTTGTTGTAGATGTGGTGGCCACGAATTTAAGTGCTTCGTGGTGTCGCGTGTTTTGTGAGCGTCGTTCACCCAGTAGATATTAGCTTCGTGTACTTAACGACTTACCTTTCCGAGTCTCATCCGGCCCCGTATAATATCGTTGTTTGGTACGCTTCCGTTACCCCGTACTACAGGTTGGATGTCATGCTCTACAGTGGCCGGCGCTCTTCCGTGATCTTCTTGGCTTCGTGGTTCCCTGCTCACCCGTGGCCCAGGCTGCTTAGTGATTGTCCTGGATTTGTGAGCTCATTCTCTCACAGTGCTTAGTGGTTGTGTGCTAGCCTTTTTGGTCTCATGTGCTCCCGTAGTACGACCCGCTTTCGTGGCTGCTAGATATTCCGTGTTCTCAAGGGTTTACGTGGATTCCACAGGCTTCGTGCCCATAATCATTCATGGTCGATAGCGTTCCATTTCCGGTACCCTCGCCAATGGGTGATTTTCCGAAGTTTTCTGTCACCTGTGTGCCGCGCACCCCTGTGGTGGCTCCATCTACCGCGTTGTCGCGCTATCGTGCAATCACAATGTGGCTATGCTGTCTAAGCTATCGTGATTACATAGTATATATGTTTTGCCAATGTTATCGCGCTCTACGATGGTTCCGTGTCCGCGGTGTGCAATCGTGGTCTGCAGAAGCGTTTCCTCGCGATTTTGTGGCTGGTCGGCCGTCCGGGTAAACGTGTTTTAATGAAGTATCGTCCTCAGTGGTCCGACGATCTCAGGGTCTACAGTGCTATCGTGCTCAGTGGCTCGGTGATTTGCCGTGGCTGCTTGTTCTCCCATGTTTTATTGGCTGTCCCATCGTCCATGCTATCGTGCTATCGCTTGGTGTCGCGGCTGGGCTGTCCTCCAAGCTTTCGTTATCTACAGTAGTATCGCGCTCCCCAGTGAGATCCGGTTCCACCCTGGTATCGTGCTCCAATACTCGGTGATGATCCGTTTGTGGTCTCCCGCGGCTTTATGCCTGGTCCGTCGACCGTACTCCGTGCTCTACCGTGGTGCTATCGGAGAATTGCTGTTAGTGTACTCTTATCGCTACGTGTTCTACCGTGCCTTCGAGCGTGCGTGCTCTTTCGTAACCCGTGCTTTTCAGCATGCTGGGGTGTCTATGGATTTAGTTACCTTCTGTGGCCCGTACGCTCCCGTCATATTCTTGTTGTTCTGTCCTGTTCATGGCTGCGTGCACTTCCATATTTCACGCTACGTAAAACACTTCGTGGTTTGCATCGGCTAAGGCTAATATCTTTCGTGCTTCGTGTTGCTCTTCTATCCCATCGTCTACATAGGGTGGGTCGATGTTCCTCCGGGCTTCGTGCTCTTGCTTCACGTGCCTCCGCGCTAACTTAAACACAATAGCTGTTCCCATTTTGTTTGATGTACGCTACATATATTGTTGGAAAGTTTGCAGAATATCTGAAGGTCGAACACTACGCGCGCAAATACAAAGGAAGATGACACTTTTTCCCGGAGGCAGTGTGGGGTGCAGGGGTGTAAGCCACAATAGTCATATTTTAAGTTTTTCACATTATTATTAATAGTAATAAAGTTGTGATTTATTATCGAACGCTGATATAATAACTATGTGTACTACGACTACAAATAGCTGCAAGGAAAAATATGAAATGTCTTGATAATAGTACTACTCAATACATATTGTAAGTTTGATTTTTAGAAAAGTACTATGAAGCCTAAAATAACATTCTATATCCAATAGCTACTAAAGTTTCGATTGAGGCCTAAATATAAGTCACCAGGACTTACAAAAATTTTCAACAGCTCCTACGACGATATTGTATGTGTGTGCACGTCGGCGCCTCCTATTAATGCTAATTAACGCGTGCACAGGCAGCGCCCTTTGCGTGGCCTTGCGAGCCGCAGCTGAAAATGAGAGCAAAATGAAATTTGAACGCTGCATTTAAGTACGATGTGCTGACCACATACAGTGTGTACACCACATAATGCGATTTTAGCCTATCGACGCCGCCTTCGCTGCGCTCGGCAGCCAGTAGAACGCCCGCATTAGCGTGGGTTTTATTAGCCCTACCCTCGGACGGACTTCCGGACAGACAACACACTCCACTAGAGAGGTAAGACTAGCGCTCTGGGCGCCCGCTCCCCGGACGCTAGGGCATGGTCGATTGGTGTAGAGAGGGTTGACCCCCTCCGCGAGGCTGCAGTGAGCTCAGAAACCCTTACTCAAAGCAAAACTACATTTAGTATATAAAATATACTGTGCTCAAGTTGTGTTGCGTTGCAATAAACGATGTACACGATATCCTTAGTGGTTACGTGTTCTACATCACCAATTGCCTGTCTGCCTACCTCTTGTATTATTTGAAGTCATTTTTGACAGCTTCACTTATAAAAAGGTCTGCGTGACGACTGGCTGTTACAAATAGATACCCGCGTGATGGATGGCTATTGTTGAGCATCATGGTACAGGTAGACGTGACAGTAAACTATTGCGAAGATGAAGTATTCGCCGTTACCACCGGGGCTATCAGTCATCTGCATGATGAACACTGTCTTTCCCTAAAATATTTTGTCTTAATTCTCGGCTGAGCGCTTCGCTCCTGAAATGCCACACTTTCAGGTGCGCTTCATTGCAAAGTTACTTTCGGTTATTTAGAAGGTGGTCAGTATTATTGGTGCGCCAAAACTCAGTATAAATCGGTGAGGAGATCCCAGATAAGTTTAGCACTAGTAAATACGACGACCGAAGTGTATTGGGATACAACGACATCGGGTGAATTGAGTGACGTGTACTATTTGTCTAGCCGAGAGGTATTCTATACCATATAGCTGATTGTGACGGTCAGTTAGAGCGAGTTTTGTCTGTCTCTGCATGCATATTATTGTTTAGAGCCGCTAGTATCTGCCGAGGGTCACAGAATATACCAATTTCGCCTCTCCATATGCCTCGCTGAGCTCTTCATAGTATCATGATATCATTGAAGGGCCTGTACGTGATGTTCGCTGACTCGTATCGATTAATCAAATTGTAATTAATAATAAATTTAATCTCATAACCCTTCTATGATAGAATGAACGCCATTGACTTACTTACCGACTTATTTGCATAGCTAATGATTTTCAGAGATCCGTATATCCTTTCCGAGTGACATTTACTGGCTCCGATATGTATGGCGAGCTTACGAAGCCACTTGGCTGTAGGCATATTATCAGATCGTAGTGATACGTAGACTTGTATCGAATAGTAGCACGTGTACGTTAGATAAAGTACTTTCGCTGTCTACTTTTCAGTTCGGCGTGCTATTTGATGTGTCAGTGCATAGCTCATTTCGCAAGGTCGCAAATGGGTGTATATGCTATGCCCTCGGGATAGCCAAAACCTATGCATAGGGTCACTGTCGCTTTCACGGTACACTTGCGTCGTCGTGCTGGCTTACTGTGCTTACGCTTCTGATGTATCAGTCTATATGACCAAGCAGGTCACTTACTGGGCACAGGCCATACTGCAGCGATACTGGCAAGCTGGCCGCGCGTCTGTCAACTGTATTCAACGCAGTATCTATGCGCGCGGCGGGTACACCTTATAGCCACCCGCGACTGAACCGAGTTCTTATCTCGACCATTATGGACAGGGCACTAAAGTATAGTACTGCGTACAGACAGTTCAACTTACCACACCCACCGGTATGGTTTGCGCTACCGCACACGTGCTCGTATCTATGTAGACAGCAACTTAATCGTCGTGTGTAGTGCTCACTCGATACTGTAGTCTCAATTTGTGAGCGCATATTAATGCAACGTACGCTGTGAGCGCTGATGGCACAGATATCATGGTTTGCATATGTCCAAGTGAGCGAGTGTACACTCGATCTATTGTAACGCACAAGCAGAAAGGGACGGTCAGCTTGCAAGGGTTCACAGTAGATACCATGCGCTAATTATTATATGAAACGCGCTACCCTCTGTAGGTGCGTCAACCCTATTGGCAGCGCCATAGTCAGTTTACCGAATGTGCGTCTCCAAGCCTCGTACCGTCAGCCAGTATACAAATTACAAAAATCGGTAGGAAAATGGGGGCCTAAAAGGGTATATATTCCAATTACTTGCTCTTCTGCTGCTTCTTTTACTCGATGTACTTGACATTTCGGGCGGTCAGCTTGCAAAGGCTGCTGCGCCTCTTTTTTTTCTTGGGGCACCTGTCAGGTCCCATCGCCTTCTTGACGCTCGCCAGGCTTTCCTGGCGGCGCACTTCGGCCAACTCAGGTGGTGGGGGCTTTTCCTCCCAGAGCTCAACCGCTTTTGGGCCGTTCTCGCAGGCAATACAGCGCCGCACGATGTCCCAATACAGCGCCGCACGATGTCCCGCCCGCTGATTGTACGGAGTGCGTAACCGTACTGTAGCTTCCCGCAGCAGATGCAGCGCGCCCGGGCATCCGTCGTAGACCGCTGCGGGTTCTGCAGAAGCGGGTCAATCTTCGCCTCGCATTGCTTGCACGTAGGACCCACCATTTTGCAAACTGTGAGTAAGTTAGCAAATTAAATTGTTTTAATTAATTACTTGCGTCCAAATATTAGCCAATAACACGGTAATAAAAGGCTGATACTTATTATTTTAAGCAACATATTAATTTGCTGTTGTATTTAATATTTTGGTTCTGCTATAATAATACTTTTATCAGATTTCTAAACAAATACATACTTTACATGCAATATAAATTGACTAAAACAATTATCTATCGTGCGCGCATGCATTCGTCGGGTGCGGTGCACGGGAGCAGATACCGCAATGACCGTGCACCCGCGTGGCAGTGGTGAGTGCCAGGTGAAGTAAAAAAGATTCGCAAAGTCCCTACAAAAAGCGCTGGTTGTGAAGCCTACTTTAATTTAAAAAAATACTATCGTCACTACTTTAGAAAGTGTGTGGAAAATAGCATCGCCGAGCTCTTACAAATGCGCCCTATGAAGCTTTTATTAATACTATTTATACTCTTTACTTTGAAAAGTGTGTGGAAAATAACATCCCAGAGCTCTTACAAAATACTGGTCTGTAAAGTCTACATTAATAATAATAAATATTTCTATTTGAGAAGTGTGCAGAGCTCTTATAAAATAAAGTAGTTACTGTGCCCGATTTGCAATACATACGACAGGTTTTGCGTTGCTGAATGTCAACAATCAAGTATCTGCGCAGCTCGCTTGGCTGTTTGCAGCCAATCGATGCATTTCGTGCTCGGCAGAAATGTTTACCTTACGTCCAATCGAGAGGGCGAGAGGCGGTCTGATCGTGCGACAGATCCAGTCAGTGTCGCAGGTCGGCATGTACTGCCCAATCAGAGCTCGAGTTAATTGTGTCCGCTTTTTGGCCATATTTGTAATTTAGGCATAGTTAAGTCAAGTCAGAAAGGTAGGTGCGGTCGGTAGGATGAGAGGAAACTGTATAAGAAAGGCCCGAGTGTAGCCATGCGAAAAGGTAGGAAAATGCAGCAAGAAAGGAAACGGATGGACTTATTGACAGACGGACGGACAGACACGCTGCAAGGTTAGAAGCGGAGAGACTAGCGCTCTGGGCGCCCGCTCCGCGGACGCTAGGGCATGGTTGGTTGGTGTAGTGTGGGCTGACCGCCTTCGCTGCGCTGCGGCGGATTAAAGAACATTTCGAAATCAAAGCTAATTGTATTATATGCATTACGTGGCCTACCAAGTCCGAGTTCCAAAAATCTCTCTGTACACAATATTGTTGGTGTGTACGTTCCCGTCCTCATCGATAGCCTCTGGATCCACATCAATCTTGATCACCTTTCTTGAAGTCACTCTCGACAACGCCACATAAAGCTGCCCATGTGCGAAGACCGGTGATTCCAAGTAGATACCCAAGTGATGGATCGATTGTCCTTGGGCCTTGTTGATAGTCATGGCAAACGCTGGAACCACGGGGAACTGCTTACGCTTGAGTTTGAGCGGGAACTCCTTGTCATCGTCCTCACTATAAAAGACGATCCGAGGAATGAACACCTTCTTACCCTTGAACGGCCCGGACATAATGCTGGCCTCAATGCTTCTCTCGCGCAGTGACACAACCCGAAGCCCCGTTCCGTTGCAGAGGCCTGCGTCGCTATTCAGGTTTCTAATCATGATGATAGGTGTTCCAACCTTTAGAACAATCCTGTGCGGAGGGATACCGGAGAAGTTAAGAGAGTTTAAGAACCACTGCTCAAACATATTTGCATCCGCGACCCCTTCGAGGCTGTCCACCGAGAGATACTCCTTCGTTTCACCCGATAGCTGTTCCGCAACCATGTCGTTGATACGCCGAACACTTGCATTTGTGAGGGCTAGTATGGCTCGCTCAACGAGGTATTCATCGGGTAAATTCTCAGTATCAACGCCCGGGTACACCGCATCTATGAGTACGTTGACGTTGCGGACTCGTCGGTCTTCTTCAACTTCGTCCAAGTCTCGCTCGTGTTCATCGTCCGCCGGAGGTAGTAGCCTGAAACTTGGGGGAGGCTCCATATCCGCGTCTTCTTCGTCAGAGGTCATTTGCTGTACCCGTCGCTCTGGAATGATACACATGTCGCGGGGAAGGCAAGTGTCGCCATCACCGATCTCATGGTTGACTGGGTAACGGCCTTCTCCAATTTGAAGTAAAAATTCAGAGAATTCCGCTAACTCAGCCGCACTGGCCACGTCTGGATACGCATGTTCTTTGTTAACCGCACTTGACGCAAATGCTCCCATAGGGGCGAAGACTTGAAGCAAGCTTGAATCGTCTCCGCTCGCGTAGCATCCTTCAGTACAGGTACAATCTGGCGGTGATCACCGCTGAACACCATTACCTTTCCGCCGAACGGCTCCAGCTCATTCTTCATAATATCCCGAAGCGACCTGTCAACAGCCTCAAAGCAAACTCGGTTCATCATCGGCGCTTCGTCCCAAATGATCAAACTCGCGCTACGAATCAATTCGGCTTTTTGGCTCTGCCATGAAAGGCTGCACGTCGACGTCTCTGTTAGTTTGAGGGAAATCCGGAACGTCGAATGCGCGGTATGACCTCCAGTTAACAAAGTGGCTGCAATCCCACTCGATGCAACCGCGATGGCAACCTTACGTTGCATCCGAACGCGAGCGAGTATTTGCTCGAGTAGAAACGACTTTCCTGTTCCACCTGGACTATTCAAAAAGAAAAGCTTCTCCCCTCCAATCGGTCTGCTCACAGCAGCAATAACTTGGTTAAAAATATCCCTCTGGTTGCTGTTCAAGTGGTCTGCCTGCTCCGCAACATGCTCCAGCTCGTTTTGGGGGTACGCGTCAATCTCTTTCTGGACAACATCAACAGACGCTGTATCCGGGTCGTCCACTTGAGCGGATACATCGTCGTAATCGGCTAGCAGAGGAAGGCCGAACATGTCGAGGGACTTTTGGTTCGAAACCAAGTAATCAGCCAAGTTCTTCAGCGCCTTGTACTCCGTCATTCGAAGACGCACCTCCTCTTCGCGTACATTATGCAGGTCTGCGTCTCTTTCCTCAATGCTTCGTGCATGATCCTCTGACATATCCTTCTTGAACATGTCCCATAGATCTTTGGCATCGCGTAAACCAAAATGATGCCGAAGAGTTGAAGTAGCTGGTACGGCATCGTGACCTCGGCGGCTTCGCGTAAGCAATGTTTCCACTCGTCGTCATTTTCCAAATACCCAAGCGCCAAAGCGGCTTGCTGATATGTAGGATGTTCCGTACCATCAACCGTTCGAAGATCCGCAAAGGACTTAGGCGAGCGTCGGTTACACAGGAGAAGTCGCAAGTAGAAGCGCTCCGGGTCCTGCGGAGATACGTGTACCAAGCGTCCCAGAGAAGCAACGTACTTCTTATACGGTTCCCACGTCTTGTGTTCCGTCCCCCTGTACTTCCGCGATACATCCTTGTACAGTAGATTGACCGTAGCTTCTGGGCTACGCGCGCACAGCTTGAAAAACTCCGTCAGCATTGATCTGTCCCCGCGGTCAATCAAGTTGTGAAGCTGGGGGGTCACCGCTTGGTCGCGATAAGCAACCATGCTCATTCTTTCCAAGTGGATAGGTAGCGTCACGACAGAATGTGTTGATCCTTGTGTTGGATGCATGAATAGCCGCATGCAAGCTTCTACCGGAGAAATATACCTCCCAAGGAGATACTGAAGAATTTCGTTCGCCCGAATTTCTTCGCCTTCAATCGTGATTGTCGTCATGTCCTAGCCCTTGTAGACGTACTTGTAGATGTACTTGATGGCCTTGTTCGTGGCACAAACCTCTACGTTGATGTGGCAGTTGTATTTCTGCGACAGGAACGGATTGTACGGGACCACCCATTGATTGATGGTCGCGTTGTCCCATACTTTCCCCTTATGGCACAAAATTCCATCCGGACGGCGACCACGCTTGTACGTGGGGTATTTGTCGGGGGTCATCACCGTTTCGTCCGCGAGCGCCTTTGGAAACTTCTTGGAGCACCTTCCGTTCTTCATGCACGGGCAGTTCGGGTTCTGTTGACCACAGGATCCATGCAGCATATTGGAAATCACCGTAGCTCGGAGTACTTCTCTTTATCCGGGAGCTCCAAGGACACCAGCTTATCGACGTCTTCCTTGGTAGTGGGCTTGTCCTCCGGACGCAGGATAAGCTGTATGTGGGCGTGGGGAAGACCACGCTTCTGATATTCCACTACGTGGACTCGAGCGGCTTGAATCCCCAGCACACCCTCATCGCGATCCTTGTTAAGAGCTTTTAGTTTCTCCATGAACACGCGAGCCACGATGTCCAGTCGGTCGGATGCTTTCTCTCCACGGCGGAAGTTTTCCTTGATCTCAGGCCAGTTCGGGTTGCATGTCATCGTAATGAACAGGTTCGGGGCTCCTGTTTCACGGACGATAGCCATGGCATCCAAGAAGCGTTGGTACATGTACCGGGGACCACCTGTAAACTTCGGAGGTATGATGATATTACGTCCAACCTCACCCGCATCTGGCTCCGCTGACCCCTGCTCCGTATTATTCCCACGGCGAGTCCTACGTATGGCCGCCTCGTCGTCAGCTGCCATTCTGTGGATTTCAACAGACTCGCCACGCAACGCGTCCGTGAGTCCCTGGAGGGTTTCCAATCGATATTGGAGCTGGTTCTTCTTGATGAAGCGCAGGCGTTCTTGCTCGCATTTGGCCCATTGGTCAACGCAGTATTGCTGCGTCAGTAGCCCAGCGCGCAGGATAAGAGAATTACTAATTATCCGGTCGTAAAGTAGATACGCCTCATATTCCCGAACGGACATGGTTAAGGGGTCACCGTGGCGATCGACGGGGTTACCAGCGTACGGGATATCGTAAGTCCATCCATTCTCCGCGTACGGAAAGAGTAGAGGGTACTGCAGCGGGTCGTAGGTAACGCTCGTCTCCAATATGCGCTTGAAACCTCCTCCGGTCGTGTGTAGGATTATATCCCGATGCTCAGCCGCGTTTGTATCGATCACAACGGCTGCCACCTCTGATGCAGTTGGTGTGTTATGCGTACCCGGGTTCGCATTCCGTGTGACGTGCAGACGCAGCTTAAGGAGATCCCCCTCCGGAAGAAAATTACTCAAGGCTAACGACGGGTCATGGTCATCAACGTCTTCCCCTGCCGCTCGGCGTCGTTCGTGCTTCCTGATGGCGGCTGCATACGCATCCCAACCACGATCTATCAAAAATCTACGCGCGTTGATAAATTCTTGTGTGTACGGGTTGTGCGCCACCATCATCTGGTCAATCGTTTCCATAACGGCGCGATCGAGGCCTTGGGTCATGTTCATACGGCTCCTCACACGGGCATCCATGTCTGGATCGTTAAAGTAAACTTGGGCATACATGGAGCGGCCGAATGTTGGAGGTAGTAACGATCCCATACGGTGGCACACTGACCCTTGTACACGGAAGTTGTAGACACCAATCCGTGTCACGCTATCGTCGACGTTGAGAGACCGAGACCGCGAAGCTCCCATGGACTTAAATGCGAATACGTTGTTGTAGGCTCGGATTGACCGCATGAAGGTCGGGTTTTCGAAAAGTGATAGTAGAGCATCAGGTGCTGTTCGCGAAGATGGAACGAATACCAGTCCGTTACGACAGCAGCATCCGTCGGTTTCTTGCGGAAACTTCTAAGCGTTGCAGTAGTGACAAACTCGCTCGCTCTCCCCGTTGTCGTCCGTGTAACGCGTAAAGTAATGACGGCCACCAGCCACCGTGGAAGGGTCAAAACTATTGTGGTACGCGAGGCCCTTCTTATGCTGCCGAGATCGCCTGCGAAACCGCTCTTGTTCCTTTCGTTGCTCCCTTTGTTCAACCGTCATGTCTTCCCTTCGTGCTCTAAGGTCGGCAGCTTCTCGGGCCGCTGCTCCTCCGACATGCCTCTTCTGTGATCTCTATGCGCTGCTGTATCTTGCTCGCGCTCTGCTTGTCGATGCTCCTCGGGCATGCCTTCTGGGTGCTCTCGCCGCGCAGATGCATTTCGCGCGCGCTCTGCTTGTCGCTGATCACCTGACATGCCTTCTCGGTGCTCTCTCCGTGCTGCAGCATTTTGGCAGCGCTCTACTTGCCGCTGCTCATCTGACATGCCTTCTCTGAGCTCTCTCCGTGATGCAGTGTTCTGGTTGCGCTCGGCTTGACGCTGATCATCGGTCATGCATACCCTGCGTGCCTCATGTGCCGTCGCATCGCGAACCCTAGCGTCCAGGCGATAGGCCTCTGTACTTGAGGCTCTATGACTGGCTTGGACGTTATGAAGGTATTCTTGATGAATTCAAACACTTCTGGTGGCATTCTGTCGCGCAGTACCCTTGCTCGATCGGCTTCTTGTCGACGGTCTCGGGTAACTTGAGGCTCGGATCTATTAGCCCGACGAATTCTTTTCCTGTCCGCGTCCTTCGCTCTTGCTCGTTGTTTTTGTGCGCTCGTCATAGCGGCTCGCCTGGCCCGTGCTCTTTCCGCATCGCGCGCACGTTTAGCCGCAGCTCTATCGTCATCTTCATTCCCTGACGCTCCATCTGGAAACCGTGGGCATTGACGACAGGGTCTTCGCGATGTGAGTCCTCCTCAAATCGCCGTTGATGCACCGCAGGATCATCTTCTTCTGTCTTCTCCTCACGCTCTACCGCCGGAGCAGATACTTCCATCTGTTCGGATTCAGTTGGTGCTGTAGCATCGACTAACCCGAGCTGTTCCAATTCTTGGATTGCCTTGCGGTATCGCGCCTCTGCCTTACGAAGCCTTTGCTTACGAAGCAGCCTATCTTTCCTCGGTTCCAGCTGCGTGGGTGAAGCGTTCTCCTGCTGAGCTCGTTGTACACGCTCATCTAGTTCCTCTCGGGTAATTCTAGTAATTGTACACATTTTGAGCTAGGTAATTGGTAACCCCAAAATCGCGTACCACATTTGTTGGGAAACCTTTTTCTTTTCCTCGAGGGCTCTTGCCATGTCCTCGAATCTTGAGCTGGACTGTCGCCTGATTTAGATAGAACAAAATCACATTGACGGTTAGACTCGAAAGTCTAAGTGCACTGGAAACTATGCTACAGCTACTTCATGAATATAAGCACCAGAACATGGACACGGTAGCTTAAGCAATGTGGTATTCGAATAGAGCCCCGAACTTTCCTTTCCAGTACTAATTCAGAAGCCCTCTGTGAATATAGCACACCACTGTCATTTCCATCCTGGCTCCTCGGATTACAAACAACTTAGGGGTATCGTCACTCCAGGCGGCTTGTTGGTTCAGTCAGCTTTTGCTTAGGCCCTCCCCTTGGCCGACGTGTTACAGCCCTCAGCTCACGTTCCGCGGGTCCAAATTACCTTGCACCGCTATGGACCAAGCAGCTGTACATGGTAATTCAGACGCCGCATCGCGCTGTAGCCTCTTGGGTACGTCAACGCTGTTGCCTCAGGCCTGTTGAGTGGTTGCCCAGGTCTGTTCGATACCGTCCAGCCCTTCAGGTCATGTCAGTAGTATGCGCAGGGTGTCCGAGAACGCCCCAGCCCCAGCGAGCCGGTTTCAATTCCCTGCGATCCCCCATCCGCCGATCTTTTGTTACCTAGGGACCTGCTCTGGGTATCAGCCGCTGTCTTGAGTTCAACCTCTACCCCTTGGATCATAATCCGATGATCCCTCTGTAGGATCGTTCGCGGAGTTGGGAATGAAGGCCGATCCGCCAAGGGGCTAGCTGGCTCCGCCGCGAGCTCCGCCTCCCCGAGGGATTCAGTCTCGGTAGTCGCCTCGTACGCCAGATTCTGCCATTCTTTGTAACGGCGGGATCCCACTGACACATATCCAGGTCGCCTAGGGATACCATCCTTCGCCAACCATCGCCCAATCGTCTCATACTGGTCCAGTAATAGTCTCTTGTCGCTGACATTCGTGACCTGGAGGTATTGTGATCGACCTGGGCCTTGAATTACTGTAGGCACCCACTTCTCACCCCGCGTGACCCACCGTTTCTCATGTTCCACCCATTTCAGCCGATCTGGCAGTTCCCAGGTTTCTCCGGGCTCGATCCAGGTCGTCTTATCTGCCCTTATGATCCTCATCTTCGCCCCGTACAACGGGCGTCGTCCACTGAGCTGGATCCGCATCTCATCTGGGAAACACAGTGTCCCATCCGCCAAATCCAACCTTACTCCGGCTGGTACCATAAAATCCATCTTGAGGATGTCATCTTGACCAGCGAGATCTCCAACCCAAATATCAAACCAATATACCAAACAACCTGCCAGCGTGATCTTGATCCGCGTTCTCCCATTCGTACGGTACCCGCCTTCACCAAATCCCAACACAATATTGGATCCGACTCCCATCCACTTGACACCCAACCTTACGAGCAAAGGCGGTATGTAGTATAGACACCTCGGCACCACTATCTAGGAGTAGGATCGCTTTTTCTTTGGTTGATTTTGCCTCCTACGTTGGCTTGTCTGACCATTTTCCTGGGGCATGTACTTTCCAGTATCCACGGG